>NW_020696144.1:1969-4172 GCF_002925995.2 Terrapene triunguis | reverse complement strand
ATGAACTTCATACCCTCATATCTCAATGCCTGTACTTTGACCCATCAACCTTTTACCCCCAATCGGGGATATTGCAGATTATGTATTCCTTATGCCACCTGATTTTAAACCAAACTTTGCACCATCAATAATTCTGTACAGTATTCCCTGATAACCAGAAACTTCTATGCTCAAACTCTGTTCACTTTTTTTTTTAACATCATCTTAATAAAAATTTTAAATCTGTTGAAACTGGTCTAGGTCTAGGCGACAGAATGTCTCAGGGCCGCCTGGGGGGGGGGGGGTTTGAAGTGGTGCAATTTGCCCCAGGTCCCGGAGGACCCGCAGGGGCCGCCATGAATATGTCGGAGGCTCCCCCTGCATCCGTCTTCCCCCATCCCCCGGCGTCTCAGTGCGCCGTGTCCGGGAGTGGGCCTGGCGCGTTGCAGCTAAGCAGCTGGTATACATACCATTAAAGCATTTAATGTTTTTAAATAATTTATTTAGTGTATTTTCAAATTATTACAAAGCAAAGCAATTTTTGGGGCCCCTTCCATAAAAAAAAGTTGCAATACTATAGTAACATGTATTTGGAAATGTCAAAAATAACCAGTGACATAGATTCAAAAATTAATTTGTAATAATTTGAAAATACACTAAATCCAGTATTTGAAAACATTAAATGCTTTAATGGGATGTAGACATTTGCAGTTACATAATGGGCTGTCGCTGGGTGATGGTGATGGTTGGTGCAAATGGGCTGTCGCTGCCTGGGGGTGGTGCTGCTGTTGCCCAGGGCTCCGGGGGGAGCTGGGCTCTGGGTTGGGGGGTGCCCGGCTCACAGGGGCTGGGCTCAGGGATGTGGGGAGATGGGGCCAGGGGGTGTCCGGCTCAGAGGGGATGGGCTTGGAGCTGGGGGTAATGGCTGTGGGGGGATGGGGTCGGGGGTTGGCCGGCTCAGAGGGGCTGGGCTCCGAGCTGGGGGTTTGGGCTGTGGAGGGGATGGATGGGGTCTGGAGGTGTCCGGCTCAGAGGGGCTGGGCTGGGAGCTGGGGGTCTGGGCTGTGGGGGGGGAGGGTTCAGGGGGCTCGGCTCAGAGGGGCTGGACTCGGAGCTGGGGGTCATGGCTGTGGGGGGATGGGGTCAGGGGGTTGTCCGGCCCCTCCCTTACCATGCCGCTTACCCCCTCTAACAGAGCCTCAGCGTGCCACATCCAGGACGCCGGGGGATGGGATGGGGGAAGACGGAAGTGGGGGGAGTCTCCGACATACTCCGGGCCTGGGGCAAATTGCCCCACTTGCCCCCCCCCCGGGCGGCCCTGCTGAATAGTGGTGACTGGGAATGGGGGAGCGGGGAGTGTAGCAGATGACAATTTGAGGTGAATATTCTCTTGGCCAGATTCTACTGGGTTTATGGTGCTTTGTGCTATGGACTGGAGCAAAGTGGCTGGTGAATAATCAAGAATCTGGTTAATAATTATTCTCTAAATTCAGCTTTCTTCTTTCTCTCTCTGTGAATTATCACTAATTCAAAATAGTAGTGTGCAAGTTGACTGGATAATGATAATAGCATAATCTCTTGTTAGAACATTGTAAATCCTACTACCTGATTTTTATATAATACACTCACTAGACATAATACAAGAAATCCCTGATGTTAGAACCTGGCTATGCCGCTGCTGTAGGGGGCTCATCACCCAGCAGCTGGGGGCCACCATGTGGGCTCGGCAGGGCTGCTGGCCACGGGGCCAATGGGTGTGGGTGGGATCTCAGGAGTCATGTCCCAGGGATATGCCCCACTCCCCAGCACTGCTCCAGCTCTGAGCTGTCTCCACTGCCACTGCCTGGGACCTGTGGGGCCCCACCTGCCTCCCCAGGGAAAGAGCCACCTGGGATTGGTGCAGAGGCTGGGCCAGTCTCAGCCAGTCACAGAGGACGGCTGGGGGAGGGGGAGAGTGTGGGAGGCTCAGCTGGGTCCTGCCAGGCATGTGGGTCCTGAGGGAGCCTGGCCCGGGTAGGCCCTGCTCCTGCTACAGCCTGGCTGATTGCACCCCCAAGGGGCCGGAGTTATCCTGCCCCAGGACAAGCTCTGGCTGCGCTGCCGGCTCAGCCTGGCAGACACAGTCACCTCCCATCAGGGACGGGTATTGTGGCTGGGGGTCAGGGTGTGGGAGAGTAGGTCTCTAGTGGGTCTGGGTGGGTGCTGTGCAGTGGGGGGTGGGGAG
>NW_020696144.1:0-1959 GCF_002925995.2 Terrapene triunguis | reverse complement strand
AATTTGTCACATTAGCCAGGAGGAAGCAGATGGACCAAAGGGGCCACTCTGGTATCACCTTGGGGTTATGGGCCCGCCCCGAAGGGGAAGAAGCATGATGGGAGCGCAGGGCCGGGCTGGCCAGTGTGCGTCTGGCAGCTCCTGGTTTGTAAACAGTGCCATTGTACTGGGCTGGGTGGAGCAGGGTTGTCCCTGCCATGCCATGACCCATCTCCCATTGCCCACGGCCAGCCCGTCGCTCTGAGGACTCTGCCCCCCATGTCCCATGTCCCCATTTCCCCCCTTGGGGACCACAAATATGTTTAGCACCAGGCCCACAAAAAGATAATCCAGCCCTTTTTGGGGTGCAGGCTCTGGGATGGAGTTGTGGTGCAGGAGGGTTGCAGGCTATGGGGAGTTTGAGTGAGGGGTGCAGGCTCTGACCTGGGGCATGGGATTGGGGTACAGGATGGGGTGGAGACATGTGGGCTCTGGGAGGGAGTTAGCAACTCAGCACGTTATATAAGAGAAATGAGCTGCAGTGATTTCATATAGGCATAGAAACTGATAGAAGACACTTTTACATATTCAAAATGTGAGAGGCAGAGTTGGAGGGAGGGAGTCTGTACAATATTTCACCGCATTCAGTCTCCTGGCTGGAGCAGTAACGTAGCCGTGTACAGGGCCGCCCAGAGGATTCAGGGGGCCTGGGGCAAAGCAATTTTGGGGGCCCCTTCCATAAAAAAAGTTGCAATACTATAGTAACATGTATTTGGAAATGTAAAAAATAACCAGTGACATACATTCAAAAATTAATTTGTAATAATTTGAAAATACACTAAATACATTAATTAAAAACATTAAATGCTTTAATGGTATGTATACATTTGCAATTACATAATGGGCTGTTGCTGGGTGATGGTGATGGTTAGGATGGGGTCGGGGGTGTGTGTCCCGCCCCTTACCATGGCGCTTACCCCCTCTCCTGGAGCCTCAGCGTGCTGCGACCAGGAGCGGCCCCGGACAGCGTTGGAGCCACCGCGCTGCAGTGCGCCAGGGCCGCTCCCGGACACGGCACGCTGAGGCACCGGGGGAAGACGGAGGCGGGGGCAGCCTCTGACATATTCGTGGGGGCCCCTGCAGAAAATTGCCCCACTTGCCCCCCCCCCTCTGGGCGGCCCTGGCCCTGCAACACTTGTATAGGATAGAGAGGAGCTGCGGTGATTAAGCTTTGACAGGCTAGGAATTGGAGGCCTGTGCCTTTAAGTCCCCAGTCCCAGGAACCCGCCCCCTGCTCCGAGGCTGACATGCAGTGTCCTGTGAGCAGAACGAAAACAGCCTCTGCCCCCCCCCACCCCTAGATTAGCGAGCACAGCGGGTGGTTCATCCCACGGGGTCACTGTCCCCCCCCTCCCCCTCCCTAAACGGGGGTTTTGTACCCGCACGGGGTCTGGCAGTGTCTCCCCCGCCCAGCTTAACCCCGGCTCTCACCCCCCACCACCGATTTTTCCCCTTCAGCCCCTCTTCTGCCGCTAGCTACAGTAGCTTGAACCCCCCAGGCCAGAAAAATTCTGCCCCCTGCTCAGCCCCTGACACCCCCCCCCCCCCGCTGCGATTTGCCCCCCTTAATCCTTTTAAACCCCCCCAAAGAGGAGGCAGCAAATCGTAAGTAGAAGTAAGGGCAGAGAGCGGGCAGTGGCTACAGCGAAGGTTACTGGGCATGCTCAGTTCCAGTGAACATGCTCAGTACACCCAAAGTAGCAAAACGGGAGCAGGAGCTGTTTGTGCCGCTACAGTCCCCAAGCCCGTACCGCTTCCTGTAGCTCCCATGGGCCAAGGCCACTGGGAGCTGCGAGTGGCCGTACCCGGGGACGCTCAGCTAAACAAAGAGTCTCGGTCTCGTGGCCTGCCAGGGACTTACCCTGAACAAGCCGCGAACCAAGTTTGGGAACCACTGATCTACAGGAACACAGGGGTGAT
>NW_020696143.1:0-5450 GCF_002925995.2 Terrapene triunguis | reverse complement strand
ATCAGGTCTTATGTGACTTGCTCACAACAACAACAACATAGAATAGATAATCATAGAATATCAGGGTTGGAAGGGACTACAGGAGGTCATCTAGTCCACCCCCCTGCTCAAAGCAGGACTAATCCCCAGACAGATTTTTGCCCCAGATCCCTAAATGGCTCCCTCAAGGATTGAACTCACAACCCTGGATTAAGCAGGCCAATGCTCAAACCACTGAGTTATATGAAAAGATAACAATGAACTTGTTCATTACCCTTACATCTCCAGTTCAAATAATCTCAATTCATTTCCTTGGCACTGTTAGTTTGTAATGGGTCTTGTGATTATATAAACAGATCAATTAGCGTCTCTAATAAGAAAAATGCAAATCAAAGACAGTAACAAGACGCTCATGTGGCTTCTTGAGTTGTCGCCAGCCAAGTCCTCACTTTAACTTTAGACTGAAAATGGTCTTATTCACAGAAACTATATTAGTTACAACATAAAAAAAAGTATTTTGGAAAATAATATATTTTGTCCACTGCCAATTAATTAAGCTTGTGATCATGTGGAATGTAACCATGCCAGGATATGCTTTTAAATAACTTTTACACATTTGGTAAATGTAAAATATCATGACACAAAAAGAAGAGATTACACAAAAATATGGAAAAGAGTTGGAGAAGATTGGTGAAATCATAACAAAAAAAAATTGGGAAAGCTAAGCGACAAGTGAGCAATGACAATTATTATACTAACATTCTTGTACACTTAATTATTTAGACTTCTTCCACCTGAGAATCATGAAACATATTACAATAATTAATTAATCTTCAAAACACTACTCTAGAGTGGGAAAATATCATTATACATAATTTATGGATAAGTGACTTTTTCACAGTCACAGAGTAACTAAGTCAGTGGCAGAGATGGGAATAAAACACATAGCTCCTGAATAGCTAAGCTGCATACTTTAACCATAAAACTATTTCCTCCTGTTAAAAAATAATCTTGCAAACTCTGAAATATTCCTACTTGCAAATCCCCCAACCAACATATATTTTTTTAAACTGCTAGTCACCAGGCTTGGGCCTTACTACAACGTCTCGGAGCTGCTAATCTGACAGAATATCGAACCTCAAAAGTTCAGCCCAATCTCATAGCCTCCAAATTGGGAAGAGCACAAAAGGACCACACAACAAAAACACCAAGCGAGAGATCCATTGTCAACTACATCGGACAGTGACCTCAATCCTTCCACAAGACCCCATCGCCATCAGTACAGATGAAGTGAAAGACAGTTTACACACAACGAAGAAAGGAAAGATGGCCAGCAGAGATGGTATCCCCCTGGAATTTCTTCATCAACTAGGCCCCAGGAGAGTCCAATAGCTGGCAAAACTATACACCAAAACCATGGCATCTGGATGCATCCCAAAAGCCTGGCTGGAGGCGATAGTTATTGCCATACTCAAACCAGTCAAGCCAACCGATGACCCAGGAAGTTATAGGCCGATATCACTCCTGTGCACTACCTACAAATTCCTGGAATGTATCATTCTCTGGATAGTCAGTTTTCTCGTCGAGTCAGTGATCCCCCGAAGAACAAGCAGGATTTCAGACTAAATGCAGTTGTTGCAACCAAGTTGTGGCCCTTTGTAACACGTGTTGAGGCCGGATTCCGGAAGAAATTTAAGACTGGCGCAGACTTTGTAGACCTGTCATCAGCCATCGATACGGTCTGGATTAAAGGCCTCATGCGGAAGCTTGCAAGACCCGGCTGCAAAATGCTTCGCCTGCTATGAAGAGAAGAGTAGAAGCCAGTGAAGGAATTGAGCACTGCTTTATAGCTTATAAAGGTTTTTTTTTTCCTGTCCTTCCTCTTTAGCCTCTTCCCTTTGCCGAAGCTGCAGGACAAACCTCATTGTGTGTCTCCCGCACTCCATTCCTTGCCCCTTTCACGTAGTAATCTCTGTATGGACCCGCTTTCCTGACTCCTTTTGGTCATGTACTCTCCTCTTTCAAGCTGCACTCTAAGGCCTTGGCTACACTTGAGAGTTACAGCGCAATAAAGCCGCCCCCAGCGCTGTAACTCACTCCCCATCCACACTGGCAAGGCATGTACAGGTACTCCACCTCCCCGAGAGGAATAACAGCTGCTGCGGAGTGGCTGAGACGCTGGTGCTCCAGTGTAAATGGGGAGTAATCTTATTACGCAGTGATTGACCTCCGGAAACTCCCCATAATCCTTTTAAGTGAAGCTTCCTCTCCTTGTTTTGTTGTGATGCCTCTCTTTGTTTTGTTGTGAACTCCGGGCTCCCAGAGCTGCTTATCAAAAAAACAAACACAGCTACTGTTTGCTGTGAATGAGTAGAGGCAGGCAGGGGGGCTCCCTTTGGAAGCCCACAGCTAATGTTTGCTTGAAGAGAGAGGCGTTGAGGGGGGAGAGGGGGTCCGTTTCGGTGAGTGGCTGCTTGTCTGGTCTGTGAGGAAAAAAACAAACAGCTCTGTTTGCTTTCAGTGAGTGAGAGGGGGTGGAGGAGGGAGGGAGGGAGGTCGGAACTTGCAAGGCAGGGTGTGTGTCCGCACTCCAAAAACCCACTCTCTCTCCCCCCACGCTCCCTGTCACACTCCACCCCACCCCTTTTGAAAAGCTCGTTGCAGCCACTTGAACGCTGGGATAGCTGCCCAGAATGCACCGCTCCCAATGTCGCTGCAAATGTGGCCATGACAGAGCGCTGGCAGCTGTCAGTGTGGACAGACTGCAGCGCTTTCCCTACTCAGCTGTACGAAGACAGGTTTAACTCACAGCGCTTATACAGCTGCAAGTGTAGCCAAGGCCTAAAATATACCCTTTTCAAATGGCCTATAGTTCCTAGTCTTTGTGGTTTGCTGAAGCATTCTGATGGAAGCTTGGAAGAAACTTCCCCTACAGGCACGTTATTCAATAATTGTCCACTATGGGCTTTCATGCATCTTCCTCTGAAGCATCTGCTAGGAGACCACTCATCTCGTATGGCAATGCCTAGGTTGTGATGATGAGGGTGGAAGAGGTCAATAGAGAGAAATAGGCATTAGATTTTTTTTTAAAAGTATGCTAGCTTAACTGCTTAGTCCTTAACTATTGTATCTCATCATTTGTTTATTGTCTACTAGGGCACCAACCCTAACCAGTAGGGCTGGTCAAAAATGCCAAATATAACATTTTCATTTTGTTCAAAATTTTCATGTAATTTTTCAACAAGATAAAACAAAATTCTTCATTTTGCCAATAAATACAGAGAAATTTGAAAGGAAATTAATGTATTGTGTGAAATTTCCTTCGAAATATTATTTTGATGCACTCTAGTAAACCCATGCAACTGGAAGTAAATTTACTACTGCGAGTGGTCCCATTTGTACAACCTGCTCTGTGGGCCGCAATCCTGCAATATGAGCCTCACAGCTGGACCTTCACACTTGTGTGGTTTCCCACTGAAGTCAGTGGGGCTCTACATGGGCACAAGAGTCCACCCACACAGATCAGGTTGCAGTTTGAGGATTTTTGATTGTAACCTTTTCTAGGCAGGGGCCTTCTCTCTATAACTCTCTGAAAAGCACCTCGCTTACTTTAGAAGCTAGCAAAACACATAGACTAATAATATGTGTTTGGGGATTAAAGGCGTTTTAATAGAGGGAAGCTATTATTAAACCTACTCCTTCCAGTAGTAGTTTTCTTAAAAAATATTCACATATGCAGCATTGTCTTGACATCCCACATCATTAGGGTGACCGGACAGCAAATGTGAAAAATTGGGGCAGGGTTTGGGTAATAGGAGCTTATATAAGAAAAAGACCCAAAAATCGGGACTGTCCCTGTAAAATCGGGACATCTGGTCACCCTACACATCATGGCACATGAGAACCCCCTGCTATCATCATTTTGGTTATATGGAGAGCCTGCAATTAGTGCTGTGCTCATTGTTAAGTGTTTTTACTAGGCAAGCAAAGAACCTTTAAAAAAAAAGAGACAAATATTAAGTAGTTAAAAAGAAGTGAGTTTCTTCCCAGACTATTTAATAGTCACACAGGTTTTGGCCTGAGAACTGTGCTTAGCTGGCCGGTGCCGCTGCGTGCAGACTGTGCAGTCCAGTGCAAGGAAACCAGCAGGCTGGGTGTCTGGGAATGGAGCCTCTTAATTGCTGAGGCAGGAGAATGGGAAACTACAAATCCCAGAATGCACCGGGCGCTCGCTTCCCGGTGGACCCCCCCCCACCCCCGGGGTGCTGTAAACATGGCTGGAAGCAGTGGCAGTGCTAGCGGCGTGGTGCCGGAGTACGAGGTGCCCGAATTGCTCACGCGCGTGTTTCACGTGGGTTCCTTTGGCGCGCTCTGGAAGCAGAACCTGCACGGGGCAGACCTGGCTGTGCAGGGGGCGGTGGCAGAGGACGGGGCTGCCGCCGTGGCTGAGGATTTGGGCTGCGGGCTGGAGACTGCAGCAGAGCTTAGGGCTGTGTGCAGGTAACTGCAACTAGTGCATGGGGGAAATCCTGATCCCCCGCAACACACTCCCTTCTTGTGCGGGTCATTCAGGGGAAGCAAAAGCCTTTGTACTGCATGAAAAGCACGAGGCTCTGGGAGAGAGGAAGGCGGGATCTGCGTGCTGCTGCAGGGCTGACCCAGAGGGGTGGGAGGCGTTTATTTAGCCTCAGCAGAAGCAGCTCATTTCCTTAGGCCTGGTCTATATTTAAAAGCTTTGCTGGCATAGCTGTGTCAGTCAGGGGGGTGCCTTTGTTTTTCTAGTATCAGGGGGTAGCCGTGTTAGTCTGTATCTACAAAAACAACAAGGAGTCTGGTGGCACCTTAAAGACTAACAGATTTATTTGGGCATAAGCTTTCGTGGGTAAAAACCTCACTTCTTCGGATGCATAGAGTGAAAGTTACAGATGCAGGCATTATATACTGACACATGGAGAGCAGGGAGTTACTTCGCAAGTGGGGAACCAGTGTTGACAGGGCCAATTCAATCAGGGTGGATGTAGTCCACTCCCAATAGTAGATGAGGAGGTGTCAATTCCAGGAGAGGAAAAGCTGCTTCTGTAATGAGCCAGCCACTCCCAGTCCCTATTCAAGCCCAGATTAATGGTGTTGAATTTGCAAATGAATTTTAGTTCTGCTGTTTCTCTTTGAAGTCTGTTTCTGAAGTTTTTTTGTTCAATGATAGTGACTTTTAAATCTGTGATAGAATGACCAGGGAGATTGAAGTGTTCACTTACTGGCTTATGTATGTTACCATTCCTGATGTCCGATTTGTGTCCATTTATTCTTTTGCGGAGGGACTGTCCGATTTGGCCAATGTACATGGCAGAGGGGCATTGCTGGCACATGATGGCATATATAACGTTAGTGGATGTGCAGGTGAATGAGCCCTTGATGGTGTGGCTGATGTGGTTGGGTCCTCTGATGCTGTTGCCAGAGTAGATATGGGGACA
>NW_020696142.1:5694-6404 GCF_002925995.2 Terrapene triunguis | reverse complement strand
AAGGCAGTGGGCTACCATGCAGAACTCCTAGGTTCAATCATCCACTCCGCCTTACACAGATGGGGTAGAAGAGAAGCAAACTTTGAGGAGAGTTCCCCTCCCTTTCATGCACTAGATAGAAACAATAACCCTCACAAATAAAAATGCTCAGCACGTTGAGCTCTCATCTTGCTTGAAACATCTGCTTCATTTTTCAGGGCTGACCCCGGCTCTTTGGAAAATCTGGCTACAAGTTCAGGGCTTGAAAACTTGACCCTGCCTTCTCTGGGCTTCAGCTTCCACAGCTGTACTGCTGCCTTGGTTTGCCTTGTCTGTTTAGCCTGGAAGCTCTTTGGACAGGGACCATCTCTCGCTGAGTCTGGGCAGCGCCCAGAGCGATGGGGCCCTGATCTCGGTCACTGTGTGTCTGGGCAGCACCCGGCGCGACAGGGCCCTGATCTCGGTCACTGTGTGTCTGGGCAGCGCCCGGTGCGACGGGGCCCTGATCTCGGTCACTGTGTGTCTGGGCGGCGCCCGGCGCGACAGGGCCCTGATCTCGGTCACTGTGTGTCTGGGCAGCGCCCGGCCCGACGGGGCCCCGATCTCGGTCACTGTGTGTCTGGGCGGCGCCTGGCACGACAGGGCCCTGATCTCAGTCACTGTGTGTCTGGGCGGTGCCCGGCACGACGGGGCCCCGATCTCGGTCACTGTGTGTCTGGGCAGCGCCCGGC
>NW_020696142.1:0-5594 GCF_002925995.2 Terrapene triunguis | reverse complement strand
CGACGGGGCCCTGATCTCGGTCACTGTGTGTCTGGGCAGCGCCTGGCGCGATGGGGCCCTGATCTCGGTCACTGTGTGTCTGGGCAGCACCCAGAGCGATGGGGCCCTGATCTCGGTCACTGTGTGTCTGGGCAGCGCCCGGCGCGACGGGGCCCCGATCTCGGTCACTGTGTGTCTGTGCAGCGCCCGGCGCAACGGGGCCCTAATGGGGGCGGGGTATGGGGCTGCCATACCTGCCGTGTCTGTGCAGCACCCAGCACAAAGGGGTACTGATTTGGGGGCTCCAGACACTACCATCATATACCTAATGAAAGCAGAAGCTGGCCTAATAAACTGTACCGTGCTTCAGTTTCTCCAGTTGATTTGGGGAGGAATAAACATCGTTTCAATGATCTAATTGACTCCGGGGCTGAGCTATAGATTTCCTGAGTGCAGGGCCCTTGGACAAAGGAGAGAGCTTTTCAGAATGGCCTGTCAGGAGGCAGCACACGGGGATAAAACACAGCTCGTGAGCAGCACAAGAGCTGGGCTGTGTGACGGGGAGGCTTTTGAGTCAATTTCACACGGGTGAAAGGTGCCAGATTGATGGCATCTCTCCGCAAACCAGGCAGCCGCACTGTCTGCTATCCTCCCCCCCCTACCCTCCCGCGGCTCCCGCCTCACAGACCACCTCCAGCACCTGTGCCAGCCAGTCCCCCTGCCCTGAGGCCAGATCAACGGCCACGCCCCCTAGAGAGAGGTCCCATATCCCAGTCCCCACCATATCCCAGCCAGTCTTCCCAATCTGGCGCCAGATCAAAGCCCACACCCCCAAGAGGGTAGAGGTCCCATATCCCATTCCCCATCCCCTGAGCCAGCCAGCCCCTCCTCCAGGTACTGGATTGGAATTGGAGACCCCAAGAGGAGAAAGACCCTGTGTCCCATTCCCCACTCCCAGAGCCAGCCAGTTCCCCCACCCTGGGGCTGGATCAGAGCTGGCACCCCCTAGAGGGGACAGGCCCCATGTCCCAATCCCCAGCCCCCTGAGCCAGTCATTCCCCCGCTCTGGGGCTGGATCACAGCCAGTGCCCCCTAGAGGGGACAGGCCCCATGTCCCATTCCCTGCCCCCTTGAGTCAGCCAGTCCCCCACCCTGGGGCTGGATTGGAGCCAGCACCCCTTGATGGGAAAGGTCCCATTCCCCAGCCCCATGATCTATCAGACATCCCATCACACCCTGCCTTTCATTTGCCTTTGCTGGATTCTTCTAGGCTGAGCCAACCGCCCATTTGCATAACATCAAAGCTGCTCTTTCCATTTGGCAGGACATATTCTGGGATCCACTGCTCGGCTCAGGCCGCTGCTTTCAATCCCGGCTATACTGATGATTGTTATTATCGGTAAATGCTGTAAAAATGCCCAGCGGCCTAAGACTTCGTCCCGCTCCCAGCGCTGCCGCTGCGGGATGGGAGCAGGCCTTGCGGAGCGGAAAGCCCAGCCCCTGCCACGTAAGCTAAATGGGGTCCTGGGTCATGACTGCAGCGCCTAGGTGCTACCACAATACACCTAACAGCAAAAAAATGTACAGCACCTGGCACAATGGAGTCCTGGTCTGTGACTGGGGCTCCTAGGTTCTACCGCAATACACCTAATAGCAATCAAAATGTACAGTGACTGTGGACTCCTGGTCCATGGCTGGGGCATCTAGGTGTTACCGTAACACACCTAATTGCATTAATATGTGCAGCACCTTGCACAGTGGACTCCTGGGCCATGACTAGGCATTACGGTATTACTAATAATAAATAAATAAATAAAACAAAGGATAATAATTATGATTGAACAAATAACTGTCTTAACTACATAAGAAACCATTTGGGTGGAGGTCACTGGTTCCAACCCTAGCCAGGCGGGTAGTCACCAGCAGTCTTTTACTATTCAAGGGCTGTTTTGGTGAAATGAGCCTGTGGGCCTCAGCTCACAGCAAGCAAAGAATCAGGGGCCTACACGGCCCTGGAGACTGAACTCTCAGATAAACAAACCATATCTCCGCCTGTCTGGGGCCGTCTAGCTGACACCTTCCACCACTGCTAAATTATTAAAGCTCCGGCGCCCCATTGTGCTGGGCGCTGCACAGACACAGAGTGAGCGACAGTCCCTGTCCCAAAGAGCACGCAATCTAAATAGACAAAGGCAGGGTTATTCTCCCCATTTTACAGATGGGGAAACTGAGGCACGGTACGATTGAGTCACTTGTCCGGGATCACACAAGGAGTCAGTAGGGGAGCCAGGGATAGACCCTGGCTCTCCTGAGTCTCAGGCAAACAAGATCAGCCTTCCACTGCATTCACCTTTTGTTTTAAATTGTTGGGTTCTTTTAATTAATCACAGCAAGGTGGAAGCACCTGGAGACCTGCGCAGAGCCAATGGGTCTCCCACACAATCCACGCTGCAAAAACTCCCCCCTACGCTTATTGTACTAGCACCGGCTGTAAGCATATTCCTCGCATGGATTTCATAGCTAATCTTATTTGCCAAAATACTCACAGCATAATCCAATAATAATAAATAAAGGCTCCAACGTCAACCCCCCCCCCCATTTCTATTGCTGATGAGACACGTGCTCTTCTCTCATCTCCCCGCCCCCCCAAACAAAAATCAATACTGCTCTTGCCACAGTCCTAGCCAAATTCATGCAAAAGCAGCGGGAGGGGGAGGGGAGACTTTCCAGAATAATGGCATCCGATGACGCACCGTGTCTGCATCTAGCAACACTGAATCACTGGGCTGTGTTTAGAAACCGATCACCTGCCAGTTCGTCCCCGGCACACCTCCACCGGGTCCTGCTCCTGAGAGGGGCTCATGTGGGTAATTCGGTTGTAAATTTCAAGCCCATGGAGCCAGCCAGCCCGCCCGCCCCAGCGGTCAAAGGAAAGGTTTCAGAACCTCTGGTTCAAATCCAGCCTAGGGATTTTGTCTCCCCACCCAAGTCGTCCTGCCTTAATTATCCCAGTCTAGTTAACGGAGGAGACCTGGGTGCAGTTTTACAGGCGTAAAGGTGCTCAGACATGGATAACTATTCCCACCTATTGGAGCTATACCAGTATAACCCATCCGCCTTGTATAGGGAGGAAGAATCATATTCCCACCTGACACAAACTGGTCCTAACTCCGCTCAGATCAGGCCTCGGTTTCTATGGCCCAGCTCCATTAGCACTGACGCGCGGGTCGGCGGCTTACATGAAGCGAGTTTGGCTGGTCTCAGCCCGTTTTCTCAGACGTCAGACGGCACAGTCACCTCTTGCTGGCAGCCTCAGCACAGACAGCGGGGCCTGACTGGCCCGTGGAGATTGCTGGCTCAGAGCTGGCCCTGTCCGAGCAATGGTGAGCCGCTGTGGCGGGGGGCGGGGTGGAACGCATGGCGGATAAGTAGAAGGATTCAGACTCCAGGGCACCTGGCCCTGGGGTTAAAAGCTGAATGACACAGCGTCGCACGGGAGGAGACTACAACTACATCCTTGTCACCTATAGGCCAATGCGGGGAGGCACTGCTGCCTAGTGAATCCACCACTGGATTAGGCCCCGGGAAACCTGGGTTCTAATCCTAGCTCTGCCCCCACCCTGCTGGGTGATTTTGGGGAAACTGAGGCATGGAGCAGTTTCCCCATCTGTAAAATGGGGTTCTGAGACCCCTTAATGATAAGAGCTAGGGATTTGGATGCTGGAGTCTGATCCCCAGAAGTTCTGAGCACCTGCCACTCTTCTTACGTGCATCATGGCAACGCCCTGGGGTCCCAGCTGAAATCGGGGCCCCATTGTGTCGGGCTGTGCACAGACTCAGAGCAAGTGCCCCCCTCCCCCCCTGCCCTAGAGAGCGTGCCGTCAAACCAGACCAGCAGGAGGGGAAACTGAGGCACACACAGAGAGAGGGAGATCAGCAGCAGAGATGGGGACTGAAGCCAACTCTCCCGTGGCCCCAGCTGGTAGGCCACGCTGCCTCTCACTGGCTGGTGCTCAGCCCCTCTGGGGATGAGGCCCCTCGGTAACGGGAAATGTTACCCCGTGCGGCTGCCTTGGGCGATGGGGGGTCCCTGGGATCCAAAGCCGGGGGAAGGCTGGGGAACGAAAGGAGCGTGAGAGCAAGCCACAGACGAGCCCCCAGGCAGGTGGCGGGGCGAGCTCACCATAGTCCTTGGGCAAGGGTGCAGGGGCGGAGGGATGGACGATGGGTTTCTTCCTCCGCTCCAGGACGGGGCTCTGGAACTCCAGCGGCTGGCGCGCCTCCTCGGAGGGAAGCTCGGCTGAGTCGTCTTTGGTCATGATGGGTTGTTACTCCTGGTTGCGGAGGGAAGGGGGGAAAAAAACATCCAGGCCTCTGAGCAATCAGCAGAACCCGCCGCGCCCCCCGCCCCCCGGGGGTCGATTCGCCGCCGTTGGGCAGGGCTAATAGGATCAGACCTGGCATCTCTGCAGCACCCTCTGTCCCGTGGGCTCACGTTCATTTTAAGCCCCACAGGCTCGCCCCTGCCTCCCCACAGTGAGTTTGGTATTATTAAAAAAAATGGTGATGGGGAAACTGAGGCATGGACCAGTGAAGGGGCGTCCTTGCAGCAAGGCAGAACGGGGAACTGAAATCCAGGGTCAAATTACAGTGCCCTGCTCTAAACACTAGGCCCCACTCCTGTCTCTGCTCTTTCATCTGTTGTCCCCAGTACTCACTGGGGCCTGGGTTCACTGGTCCCTCCCCCGTGCTTAAGGGGGGAGGGTGTTTAGCTATGGGCGGGCTTAGGCTCACCATCTCCTTGCAATCACAACAGATAGACCCCCCCTCCCAGAGCTGGAAATAGAACCCAGGAGTCCTGGCTCTAACCACGAGACCCCACTGCCTCTGCCCATCTCACCAGAGCGTACGCTGCTGTCTCCTGCTCCAGCTTAGGAAAGCCCAGCAGTTCAGAACCCCCTACCTCCCATCTCCCAAACACTCCTATGGGAAAGGTGAGCCAGGCCTCTCCCGCCACCGGTCCACATTGGCCTGCCCTGCGGATCAGAACCGCTGCCCCGGCTGCGGATGGGGCTTCCCCAGCCCCTCCCCCTGCCGTGTGTGCAACAGGGAAGAGAAAGAGGGGCGTTGGTCTCAGCAGAGGGGGGATTGGTGGGGGCCCCCTTGGACACTCCCCTCCCCCCCCCGCCCCATACACACCCCTGGCCTGACATCCAAAAGTCCCTTGCAGGGCACAAGAGCCCCAGAAACAGCGGGACTGGTGGACAAAGGGGAAGAAATGGGATGGCCCTGCAGTGGGGGGGGCGGGGGGGATGGGACCGATGGTTGGGGGTGAGGGAGAAGGATCAGGACACAAGAGTGTAGGGAGATGATGGTGGGGGGGGGTTGTCAAGCCTAGAGGGGAGAATGGGGTACACAGGGCAGGACTGTGGGGTGGATGGGGATAGAAATGGGTGGATTGGGGCAGGGGAGGATGGAGGGGCAGGGAGGGGCACTGGGGTACAGATGGGAAGGGTGAGGTGATGGGGTGGCTGGGGGACAGGTGGGGGTGACAGGGTAGTTGGGGGAGGATGGAGGATCAGGGAGGGGCACTGGGGTACAGGTGGGAAGGGGGG
>NW_020696141.1:228-10445 GCF_002925995.2 Terrapene triunguis | reverse complement strand
AAAAAAAAAAAAAAAATCGACAAAATAACACATTCCAGGACGTATCTCCATATAGATAGCCCAAAAGGGCTGCATTAAGAATTCATTGAAGCTCCTGCACCCAATTTTCCAGCCCAGTGCCTTGCCCTGCTCGTCTCACTCCGGCTTCGGAAGCGAGAGGAGATGGAGATGCTGCCCTGAGCGCAGGGGAGGGATGTCTTGATAACACCGCTGAGTGAGAGCTGGGGACGTCTCTCAAGGAGACCAGGAATTGTGGGGAAGAGTAGGGCTAGTTCTAGGGTTTCTCTGCTGCCCTTGGCAAACAGGCAAAGATCCTCCCCACCAGCCTGGAGTCACCCACACAAACAGTTACTGAGCATTTTCCTGTGCCTTCTATTTTGCTGCCCTAGGCTTCTGGCTGTTTGGATCTGTCTGGGGAGGAAAGAGAGATAGGGCAAGGGACTCTTTTATAATCATGGGTATGGAATGATGCTGCCCTTGGTGGGACACTTCTGAGAGTGCCAATTCAGGACAAATTGCTTAGAGCAGGAAAGTTACAGCTGAAGGCTGGGGTTCCTTTGCACACCAAGGCAAGGCAAACCAAACAGAGAAGACTTCGGTTTTACCCCACTGGCTAACCATAAGTCACACAAGCAATTCCCTTAGACATTCCAGTTTCCCAGTATCACCACCAGTGCCACTCGTTATGGGGATGAATGGTTATGAAAACCAATACCCCAGTAAAAGAAAAAAGGTTCTCCCGATCCCAAAGGACCAAGCCCCAGACCCAGGTCAATATAGAAGTCAGATGTTACCACAAATCACGCTGTTGCCAATCCTTTAGAATCTAAAGGTTTATTCATAAAAGGAAAACGATCTAGATGAGAGCTAGAATTGGTTAAATGGAATCAATTACATATAGTAATGGCAAAGTTCTTGGTTCAGGCTTGTAGCAGTGATGAAATAAGCTGCAGGTTCAAATCAAGTCTCTGGAGTACATCCATGGCTGGGATGGGTCATTCAGTCCTTTGTTCAGAGCTTCAGTTTATAGCAGAGTCCCTCCAGAGGTATGAAGCGGGATTGAAGACAAGATGGAGATGAGGCATCAACCTTTTATAGTCCCTTGCCATGTGGTCTTTGCTTTCTTTGTCCCAAGGACACGCTATCCAGCACATGGCATAGAAAAATCGTAGAGTTCTGTCCATAGGCAGGTCCCTGCCAGGGCCGGCTCTAACTTTTTTGCTGCCCCAAGCAGCAAAAAAAAGCGCCGCCCCCCGAGCCCCCCCCCGCCGCGCGCCGCGCCGCCGGAGCGCCCCCCCCGCGGAATGCCGCACCGCTCCGCGCTGCCCCCCACCACCCCAAGATTGGCCGCCCCTTACCAGGTGCCGCCCCAAGCATGTGCTTGGTTGCCTGGTGCCTGGAGCCGGCCCTGGTCCCTGCATACCTTGCTTAGTCACAAGGTGTGTTTGCCTTCTCTCAATGGGTCAGTTGTATAGCTGGTGGTCCTTAATGGGCCATCAAGCAGGCTAGGATGCAGGCTAGGCAGAGCTGACACCAACTTGTCTGGGGTATCACCCAGAAGCATAGCATAAGTTTGAAATACAGACAGTATAGAGCCAATATTCATAACTTCAACTTCAAAAATGATACACATATACAGATAGCATAATTATAACCAGCAAATCATAACCTTCCCATAGACACCTCACACAACAACCTTTGTACAATATTTGCTGCAAATATTTAGCAGTGGTTGCAACAGTGATCTATATGATTACAGATTCTGTCAATAATGTCACAGGGTACAAGTCTCAACCTGCATGGTGCCAAGTGGGGACCAGATCCACAGCTGGTGTAAGGGGGCTGGGGGCTCAATGGAGTTATGCCTAGGAGGTAGGGATCACTGCGGTATTTATTATAGACCTGTGAACCCAAGACATTGGTTCGCCAGGGCAGTAAGGGCTTGGGGGGGACTCAGAGGCTGTAGAGGCTACCTCAGTGTCCTGTGTTGTACTTCCCAGCAGGTGGCGGGCAGGAAGTTGGTGAGGCGCTTGGAGAGTTCATAGTTTTGCACGTCTCTAGCACCTTCCGCCAAAGGAGCTCAAAGTGCTCTACAAGCACTGGGCCAAATTCAGATCCAGCATTAGCAAGTCCAGCTCCATTAAAGTCTCTGAGCTGCTCCTACTTACACCAGTCTGAACAAGGCCCATTATCTGCTTAAACCCCGCAGTGCCCTGTGAGGTAGGGAAATACCATTTCAGATGGGGAAACTGAGGTACAGAGCAGTGAAGTGACTTGCCTGAGGTCACCCAGTGGGGTCAGTAGCAGAGAGAGTTGGAGTCCTCTGTTCTAACCATTACCTCATCCAGAAGAGTGGTGTCTCTGCTGTCTAGATTCTAGTCAAGCTGCTATACAGCACCCATCACGGTAGTATCCGAACACCGTCTAGCTAAACATGACTAGAACCTGTTGTGTGTGATTCCTTCTAATTCCACTCCAGCCCTCTCCCGGGGGGAAGGATCATGAAGGGGCACCACATCCCCTCAGCAAGGAGGCAGGGAATATCAGTCACAGCCAATGCTGCCTGGAGAAAAAGCGAGTTGCTGCCTCAGTTTACCCCAGCCTTGCTTCCTCGTTATTATGTCCCTGCTGTCCATGACTCCCATCTCCCATCTCTGGAGTGGCAGCCAGGGAGCTAATTGGTATTTGTGATGCCGTCTGCTGAGCACTCTGCGACAGGCGCTGCCAGAACGAAGCTGTGATTTAGATAATTAGGGCTAATTACAGGCTTCTGGGGGCTCTGTTTCCAGACAGGCTCTGTAAGGATAATACCCCCCCTTTCAGGACCATCTGGTGGAATGGAGCTTGAGGAAGGGGGGCACTGAAGAAGTGAAGCTGATGGCACCAAAGTGGTAACTGGGAAAAGGGTGCTCTTTCCCTCTCCACAGGGGCGGAAGAAGTGGGGATGAGGCAAACTGCTGTTGGCCCTAGGACAGGCCACCTCATGGCCATCAGAGAGGCCCTGGCATGTGCAATTGGGCACAATGCTACCTGCACTGGGCATGCAGGTCAGATCAGGCATGGACATGAGTCATCCAGGGATGGTTCTCCCAGCAGGGGCATCTCTGGCCGATGGAAGTTCTAACAAGGGGCTTCAGGAGGCTACAGGGCCAGGAATCCATGGGGCTCAGTAGCTATCCTACTGCAGGGAGGTCACTGACATCCTCCCAAGAAAGCACGTAGGTGTTGCCAGATAGGTGACTAGCCAACGCTGAACAGCACCTCACTCCCCGAAGCACGCGGGGTGGCAAGCTGGGCCCCCGTGTGTGTGTGTGTGTGGTCCTTCAGCCCCTTCTGCACAAGCTTAGGCAGAAAAAGACTGCGTGCCCCAGGAGTTTGGAAAGGGGATCAGAGACACAAATAGCCATGCCCCCCGTCACATGCCCCCAGCAGTGGGCATCCCTCTTTCCATGGGAGCCCTCTATCACATGCATCACCACTGTGGGCACCAGGGTGTGGCACAAGCTTCCTAAAAGTGGGGGGCCCATGGCATCCGAACCAAGGCCCCTGCCCTCGCTCCACCCCTTCCCCTGAGGCCCCATCCCCCAATCACTCCTCTCTGCCCCCCCCCCCCCTCGCTTGCCCTTATGGATGGTAAAAAGTGGGAGGGCCATGGCCCCCTGGCCCCCCCCATTCCAGCGCCCCGGTGGGCACTGCTCCTCCTCCGCCATCATTGCAGTAAGGACACTCGCTGAAGTGGGGGCCACGTCTCCCAGCACGTGCCTGCCAGACAGTAGCAGTGGCTTTGCAGAATGTTAATGTTGGGTTGGCAGAGGAAGGGGGTGGGGTGAGGAAGGTAAAGGGGGGAGGGGATGTTCTACCTCCCACCTGGCCGTGGTCACGCGTAGCGCTGACAGATGGCTCTGACCTTGGAGAGGAGGTTGCGGGCAGCTCTGTCTCTGCCACCGTGGGGAGCTGAGCTGGGCATGGAGTTGCGGCGAAGAAGTGCTTGAACAAGGGGAAATAGAGCTTGACTCGTCAGCCCCCTTGGGAACTGCTGAAACATTCAGGTGACCGCCGAGAGGTTCTGAGGCCTGCAAACGGCAGAGAACCTGCCACGCTAACCACTGTGACGCTGTCCCTGCACACCTAGGCCTGTCCCCACAGAGAGACTGCAACTGCCTGCAGTTCCTAGCACTTCTACCGTAACCTCCATCAGTCCGTGACCACACGCTCTGGGAGTGGGTGGGGGCTGATCTCCCTGACCCCACTAGCCTGCTGCTGGACTGTCTGTAAGACTGAGTGAGGACTGAGATGCCTGAAGCCACTAGCCTGCTGTGTGCCGGACTGTGATGGAGGCCTAGCTGTCTTCCTCGTGCTCCATTTCTTCTCCCTGAACAACACCTGCTACTAAAGAGCTGGGAAGGTGTAGAAGACGTAACCCTGTTCAAATCAACCAGTTTGCATTCAGGGGACTGGAGAAAGGGGCAGCAAAATGAAGACCCTCGGTGCTCATGCAGCGACGTTGTCTCAGAACAGGGGTAGAATAGTCTCTCTCCGTAAGGCTCCGGGGTGGCCTCTCCTGGGATTTTGTCACCAGTCCTGGGCCCAGAAAGATCTCAGCAAATTGAAAGGAGCTCTGAGGAGAGCACCCAAACTGACCGGGAAACTAGGACTGATAGTTCAGCCCAGCAACAACTAAGGGGCAGGAAATGAAAACCGCCACAAGTATGTCAAGGGCACACGCTCTGAGGAGCCACAGGAGTTATTTAGGTTGGTGAAACCTCCCAGGGTTTGAACTAGACATACTGGGACGAAATGAAGAAAGGGACTATTAAGGCTGAGTAGCAGAAAAATCTTCCTAATGGGGAAATGTATTAGGCTGTGGACTAGATTTCCCCAAAGAGGGGTGGGGGTAGAAACATTATCACTTGGGATGTTTAAAACTAGAGTGGGACGGACACATGCACACTCCCTTGCACTGGAGACCGGGACATAGACTGGATGATCTCATAGGTCTTTTCTGATATATCTGGGGGCATCAAGTGAATTCTGGGATACAGCTGGAGGGCTCATGGGTAGGGCCCTACCTAATTCACGGCCATGGAAAACGTGTCACGGACCGTGAAATCTGGTCTCCCTCCATAAAATCTGGTCTTTTGTGTGCTTTTACCCTATATTATACAGATTTCGTAGGGGAGACCCCCTGATGCTCAAATTGGGGGTCCTGACCCAAAAGGGAGTTGCAGGAGGTTCAGAAAGATTTGGTGGGGGGCCTCCCTTACTTCTGTGCTGCCTTCAGAGCTGGGCGGCCAGAGAGTGCCAGCTGGTGGCTGGAGGGCGGCGGCTGGTGGCCGGGCGCCCAGCTCTGAAGGTGGCGCCCCGCCCGTAGCAGCGCAGATGTAAGGGTGGCAATACCATAGCATGCCATCCTTACTTCTGCGCTGCTGCCTTCAGAGCTGGGCACCGGAGAATGGCGGCTGCTGACTAAGGGCCCAGCTCTGCAGGCAGCAGCGCAGAAATACCATACCAGGCCATTCTTACTTCTGCGCTGCTGCTGGCGGTGGCTCTGCCTTCAGAGCTGGGCTCCCAGCCAGCAGCTGCCACTCTCCAGCTGCCCAGCTCTGAAGGCAGCGCCACCACCAGCAGCGCAGAAGCAAGGATAGCAGTACTGCGACCCCCCGCCCCCCACAATAACCTTGTGACACCCCCCTCCCACACACACAACTCCTTTTTGGGTCAGGACCCCTACAATTACAACAATTTAAATCTGAATTTTCAGATGTAAATAGCTGAAATCATGAAATTCACAATTTTTAAAATCCTATGACCGTGAAATTGACCAAAATGGACCATGAATTTGGTAGGGCCCTACTCATGGGATTTTCCCCTTCTCCCACAGTAACTCCAGCCTCCAAGACATACTTCCCAATCAGCTGTGAAAACTGGTCAGAATACTGCAACCACTGGCAGCAATGAAAGGTGATCTGGACTCCCACCTCACAGTGAGATGCACTTCAATTGACGCAGTGCTGTTGTGCAGACACATGGCTTCATATGCAATGTAGTTTGCACCGTGCATGAACACATGTGCTAGGTTTAGTTGCATCAATTTAACTGCGGCGATGGAAGCTATGCCAGTGCAACTGCTGTGTATAGATAGGCCCTGAGATTTCTATGAGCCCTCTCATCCGTGTCTGCTCTGCTCTGTAACATGCCACGTTTCCAGCCTATGTTTGGGGTCTTTTTGCACCGATGTAGCGATGCCAATGCAACCCCCAGTTTAGATGCACTGCACTGGTATAAGATGGCACTTGCACCAGTAACACATGCCTATGCAGTGTGGTGCTCCGTACCCCTCTAGTGGTTGGGCCACACACACCGGCTGATGCCTGGAAGCCAGCAGACCTGGCCCTTCTAGCTCAGGCAACAGAGGCTCATACTTTTAGAAGTCCTGGGTTCAACACCCACTGCTGACAACGGGCCAGGGCATCATGTTACACACCAGTTTGCTTTCCTCTGGGGTCAATTATGCCTTGGTGGTTTCTCCAGTTGGGGTTATACTTCATTAATGTAGTTACTCTGGTACACCCGTCCCTACCCCGGACAGAGATGTAAATCCTTGTGGCTCTGGGCTCGGGGAGGGTTTTGTTTGGGTAGGTCAGTGGGTCCCCTCCCTTCACCTTCACTTCTGATCAGATGCTGTCCAGTGCCTGCCTTCAGAGAAGGGGCGGGGACTTCCCTCCTCCCCTCAGCAATGAGTGATAACTGCAGCTCCCCCCGGCCCACATTCAGAACAAAATAGTGGGAAATATTCATGACCCAGATCATTAATTCCCCAAAAGCCTTTCAAGCTCTAAATCAGTTGAGCCTAATGAGGCAGGGACTTTTCATGAGGAAGAGTGAGAGTATGTGTGTGGGGGAGGGGTAGCATTTGGGGTGGGGTATGACTTAGTCCTCTCCCTCCCCCCAGTTCTCACCCTTCCCAGGTGCACTTTCTACAGCACCAGGCCTGTCCTGCATGGCAAATGCAACCTGCAACAGCCACACTCAGCCGCCTGGATTAAGGCAATTGGAGGCACTAGGCAGATCTCCATATGGGGTCTCTCTGGCCACATGCCATAGATTGGAGGACAAGTGCTACTTATAATAATAAGGCCCTGATTTTCCTGGATGTGATAGCTGACAGATTTCTTCACCAAATAGTCACTGAACCAACAAGAGGTGAGGCCATTTTAGATTTGGTATTGGTGAGTAGTGAGGACCTCATAGAAGAGCTGGTTGTAGAGGACAACCTTGCTTCAAGTGATCACGAGCTAACAAGGGTCCTTGATTTCAAAAGAGTTAACTTAAAAACAATTAAGGGAATTAGTTAGGGAAGTGGACTGGACTGAAGAACTCAAGGATCTGAAGGTGGAGGAGGCTTGGAATTACTTGAAGTTGTTGTCCCACAAACTTACACAGGATCGTTTTAGGGGTCAAGACAAAGATGCCACATTTATTATTAAACTGTAACTCTTAGCAAATACCTTAATGCTTACACACATACACTTACACACACACCAAAATGTTCTGCAGCTGCTGGATAGTTACCAGTCCTGATTGCAGTTTGAGTTCGCAGCTTGGGATCGTAGCTCGTGACAGCTAACTGGCCAGGAAAGCTGAGCACGAGGAGGAGCCGGGTCTCTGTCGGGCGCGCACCGATGCTCCTTGATGTTGATAGCAGAACGTTACCCAAAGTCTCTCCTCTCACCCTTCCTTTTTTATAGGAGTTTAGTTTGGATTCAAAGTTCCTAGGTCTCGCTGTGTCACGCCGCCTCTGGGTTTGGTGCTTGATCACCCGTCAATTGCAGGCGTGACTGTCAGCCTGGGACCTGGCTTTGATCTTTCTTCTGTTGTTTCTTTTTAGGGTGGATGCTTCTTGCTTGAGTTAGGGCTGTTGTCTAGTTCTTCAGCCGTTGGTATTTGAACTTTATTTCATCAGGACGGGCTGGTGTTGGAGGTTGATTCTATCACCCATGCATCCCTCATTCACACATCTCAACTAGACTAATAAAATTACAGCAGGGTTTGCAAAAGTGAAGGTTGCAGCAAGCCCTTACAAAATGGAGTAAGCGTTTTAAAATGGGGTTTGAATTACAATATGGCACAGAAGTTACAATGTAGGAAAAATGGCAAGTGTAATGAAAGTTACAATGTAGGCAAAATGGCAAGTGTTATGAAATGGTGAACAGAAGTTACAATGGTACAGGATAACTAAAAACAATTTTATTCATGAGTCCTACATTGTCCCCCTTTTGACCCTTCAAACCAGGGGTATTGAATGGGTCACACTTTATGTAATTGTTTTAAGGCAGAACCAACATAACAGTTAGGATTACTAATAGGACAATGATGGGATGAAAAATTATATTTAGAATTGCTGACCAGGTGGGCTGCTCCTACAACACTTTGCCCCTTTATTTATGATTATTACAGCAGTTGTTGTTATTGTAGGGCACAGGTGATCTGTTGCAAAGAAACCAAACAATTATAAAACCATTACCATTACAATAATTGGGTACATTGACAAAGAAGATGAGGCCCAAGTTTGATGCTGCAATAGCCATCAAACAATAAAAGTCATTGAGGTCAGGACCTTCTTAAGCACACACAACAAATAAGATTTTGTAGGAGTACCACAGTTGTCATGCAAGGTTAAGCTGATTTGGACTTAAACTAACATTTAGTTGCTAAAATGTTGCAGAATTTCCTATTTTTAACAGTTGTTCTTAAGAGGTTTCTGGGGACCTGAAAGATGGGGCCCTACAATTATGGGCCAACGTTTTACAGGTTATGGGGGCCCAAGAACTACCCTTTAGGGCTTGGGGGAAGTAGAACCAGAGTGCATAGAGGAAAGTGTGGAATTAACAATTCAAGCAAATGTAACTAACAATGCAAATGTATTAATAAGAAAAATTAACAACAAAATGACTATTAGAGAACCTAACAAAAAATAAACCTGATGCACTGGGGACCAAAGTCCTTTGGACACAAGTGGTGATTGATAAATTGGATGGACATGGGGGAAGTAGAGAGAGGAAAAGACATTTGCCCTGTCTAGTGTAGTATCCCCTCTTTCTCTGGACCCAATGCTAGCACAGGACACCACTAGAGACAGACACAGAACATGCAACACAGAACATTGAACACAGACTTTGTCATGAAACTATAACCATGGTATTTTATAACTCTTCAGCTGGTACCAGCTCTTCTGATGTTCTGGTTTAGAGCCTGAAAGATAAAAGCTTGGAAACAAATTAGCACAGTGCTTCCACCATGGCAGAACCTGCTTAGTTTCTGCCACAGTGTGTTTGGTACTTGGGGCTGCACAAATGCTAATTAAGTGGTGCATTTCTTGTGAGTGTAAATCCTCCCTTTTTCTTAGTAAAAGGGCGTTAACACTTCATCTAGAAAAAAAATTTCTGTTTTAAAATCTTCAGCCATTTTGCCATAGCCTGGAGATCTGAGGCAGAAGCAGGCACTGTTGTTAACTGTTTTAATGGCATTTTGGCCCTGGGAGGAGAAATTTACCCAAATATCCCAAATATCCCCCTTCCCAATCTCCAGAGGGGTCCCAAAGGTCTGCCCCCTTCTGGGGTCTCAAATGTTTCTTCTTCTGATGTTACTGCTGCTGTAAGATTTGAGAGTGCTGTTTTAACTCTCTGTACCTAACCTGTTTTTCAGTTTCTTTATCTTTTGCTTGCCTGGGCCCGATCCTGCTTTTTTCAATAAACAGGTCCTTTCCATGGGTACAAGCTTTTTTTACTCCCAATTTAGCAAGGAGGGTGGGCTTTTTAACTAGCCCCCACCCTTCCTGGTCCGGTTCCTTAAACATTTTCTTTAAAATTGTGAAATTATCACAATATTACTTACAAAAAAACAAAACAAACAAACAAACATAAACCACACTACACTGCCCAAACTCCTATATCCTTCAGAGTTTGATTTAACAGAACAAGATCTGTATCTTATGTTTTTAACCCACTCTGGGCCAGAGGGAGAGACGCTAAGCCTCCCTCTGTATTACTCGGTCTGCTACCACCGAGGGTTCATACACCAATTATACAAATCCTTCCCCGGATCAGAGTGAGAAACACTAAGTTCTCCTCTTTAGCTCAGTCTTGCTATGGCTGAGGGTGTATGTACCTCTATAACACAATTTAAACCTAAACTCCTATATCCTTCAGAGTTTGGTT
>NW_020696141.1:0-218 GCF_002925995.2 Terrapene triunguis | reverse complement strand
AACACAATTTAAACCTAAACTCCTATATCCTTCAGAGTTTGGTTAATTAACTGAAAGTTTACACTCTTTTTCCTCTAGTGCCAGGCTTGCTAAAGCTGGCGGTGTGCACACCAGTTTTATAATAACTGTGGATTCTATGCTTGCTCCCCCTTTCGCATTCTCCACCAATAATGTTGTCCCACAAACTTACACAGGATCGTTTTAGGGGTCAAGACAAA
>NW_020696140.1:0-16337 GCF_002925995.2 Terrapene triunguis | reverse complement strand
GGAAAAGCATCCAGGAGACTCTCTCCCTGCAGGCCCCTGTATCGGCCTCGTCACTGGGGCCGGGCTGTGGGGATGGGGCGCAGTGACCGTGCCGGGGTCAGTGTCTCTCAGTCTCTCCTTCTGCCGGCAGAGCCCAGCTACCCCAAACCCAACATCTCCCTGCACCCCAGTGGGGGGGGGGGTCACCCAGGAGGAGCCGTGACCGTCCGGTGTGAGTGTCAGTGTCGGGTAGAGAGGGTCCTTCTGAATAAAGCAGGATAACCGGACACACGGTGTATGACGGGCCTCGCGGGAGACGTGGTTGAGTTTCCCATTCACAGTATGAGCTGGTGAGATGCAGGGAGTTACAGCTACTGATATAGCACCAAATCCAACCCTGACCCTAGGGGGAGCTGCAGAGCAGGGGTCCTTTCCCAGGGGGATGCTGCCTCCACTCTGGGGATGCACAGAGGAGTCGGGACTCAGGGGCTGCTCAGCTGACACCATCCCCAGTACTGAATTCACTTCCCACTAGCCTGGACAACTGGGGGAATTCTGTGCCAAAAAAATAAAAATTCTGCACTAAAAAATAAAAAATTCTGCACACAGTATTTGAAAATTCTGCACATTTAATTTGTCAAAATAACACAATATAATGCCAGTATTGATTATTTTGGTCATTTATTTCAAAAGATCTGTCAACGAGGATGTCTGTAACAATACAGACCAAAAAAAATTCTGGTAATTTAAGGAAAAAAATAGTTTCCTCACTAGGCGTATTAACACAGAATCTGGAGTAATTCATTTAAGTCACACGGCAGAACTGTATTTCCTGCACCTGTCAGAAGCAGTGTAAAGGCTTGGGGGAGTCAGGGGTAACGGGGGAGCTGAGGGAGAGGGGAGGAGCCCGGGAGTGAACCTGGAAGGTGTTGGGTGTGGGTGGGAGAAGGTTTTGAGGGAGGGGGTAGTTAGGGAATTGGGGGGGATTGTTAGGGGGCTGGGAAGCCTCCCCCATGCAGACCCTGGTTGACCTCAATCTCTTCCATTAAGTCAGGCACATCAGCCCCTTTCCCTGCATCCCCCATCCCCATGTGTCCCTGCAGGCCCCCTCCATAGTCGCCAGACTCAACGCTGTCACCCCACTAGCTCCTGAGCCCCCGTCTGTGACCCCCCAGCAGCCCTGGGTGCCCCACTCTGCCCTAACCGGGCTCTGCGGCTGGTGCTGTGATGAACTTCTGCTCCTGGGGGAATTCTGCAGCACGGGGCAGGCAGAGAATTTTTTTCCCCCCCAGAAATACATTCTGCCCCAGAAGTGCTGCAGTTCCGCCTTTTTCCCCACCAGGGGCCGCTGTGCTGCCAGAACAAAGGGCTGTGTTCATGCTGCTGGCTGGTCTGGCGCCACAGCGGCGTCTGCTGGGCACAATGTGGAACTGCAGCACTTCTGGGCAGAATATATTTTCTGAGGGGGAAAAAACAGAATTACGCAGGACAGATGAATTGTGCATGTCCTAGGGTTGCCAACCCTCCAGGATTGGCCTGGATTTTCCAGGTATTATAGATTAGTCTTTAATTTAAGATGATGTCATGTGATGAAATCTCCAGGAATACATCCAACCAAAATTGGCAACTTTAGTGCATCTGCAGATGCACAGAATTGCCCCAGGAGTAACAGACGATGGATGCAGTGAGGATGCCCCTGGCGCTGTCCCTGGGGCTGGGCGCTAAGGGCAGGTTACAGATACACGGGGAGGGGTTTGTGTCTCCCCATCTCACTCCTGTTTGTGTGTGAATGCAGAGCTCCGTCCGCCCGGACCCTCCATCTCCGTCAGCTCCAGCGGGGTGATCACCCTAGGGGGAGCTGTCACCATCCGCTGTCAGTGTTGGTACGGGGCCAGGAGGTTATTTCTGTATAAAGGTGGAATCCGAATCCAGGAATTGGATGCTGCTGGGGAAGGGGGTGAATTCACCATCCCCAGCACCAGATGGGAAGACTCAGGGAGCTACAGCTGTCGATCTCGCTCCAGATTAGAGCCGCCCAACTGGTCGGATCTCAGTGATTATGTGTGGATTGTTGTAGCAGGTGAGAGGTCCGGCTTGGCATCCCCACTCCCAGTTCTACAGCGTGCCAGACGCACAGGGGGTCTCTGAGCCGATGGGACGCCAGGCTCTACCCTGAGCCCAGCAGAGGGGACACGCAGCCGAGGATCAGGGACAGAGTCACTGAGGGGTTCCCCAGCCACTGGAGATTGGGGTATGAGGGAGGGGGGATCCCTGTTCCCATGGGACCTTGGGGTGTCACTTAACCTGCCCGTACCTCCATTTCCCCTTGTACGAACAGGGGATAATCATGGTTCCTGCACCTTGTGTCTGGTTAGATAGTCAGGGCTTGGCTTTAGGGAGGGGGCTTTTTCTCCCCGTGTCTGTGCAGCATCCAGCACCTCTGACTCCCAGCCCCCTCCCGATCTAACCACTAGCTCCCATTCCCTTCCCAGAGCCAGGGATAGAACCCAGGCATCCTGGCTCCCAGACTGGGGTGGTGGGAAGCCCATTTAGTAAATAGGTACAGAGGGGTGTTCTGGATTTTAGGCAGTTTTGGTCATAGCTCCCAGGAATCTCTGGGATCTCGGAGAGGTTCCTCTGGCTGGGTTTTCTCCCAGGGACCCCGTCTCAGGGACTGTGCGGTGTGGACGAGGAGCAGTGACTGTGCTGGGGTCTGTCTCATGGCCTGTCTCCTTCTCACTGCAGAGCTCAGCTCCCCCAAACCCTCCATTTCCCTGAGCTGCAGCGGGGGGGGGGCAGGGGGGGGGCAGGTCGCCCAGGGTGGAGCCGTGACCATCCAATTTTGGGGTTGGCACCAGAACATAAGGTTCCTTCTGTACAAAGATGGAAACCCGAACGTGCTGCAGGACACAGAGCCTGCTGGGGACCTGGCTGAGTTTCCCATCCACCATGTGGGCCGGAGAGATGCAGGGAGCTACAGCTGCCGATATAGCACCAAATCGGACCTGCCCATCTGGTCAGAGCTCAGTGACCCCATGGAGCTGGTGAGGGGCTTGGCTCAGTGTCCCTGCTCACAGCCCCACAGCCAACCAGTCTCTGTGGGGGTCTCTGTGCTGATGGGATGCTCAGAGCCAGGCTCTACCCTGAGCCCTGCGGCCCACTGGGGGGTTCCCCAGCCAGGTGAGAGCAGCAGCTGCTGGAGGTTCAAGGCCGAGGGAGTGGGGATCCCTGCCCCCAGAGGGAGCTGCAGAGCAGGGGGCCTTTCCCAGGAGGAAGCTCCCCCAGCTGCCCCCAATCTGGGGATGCACAGAGGAGTCAAGGTCAAGGGGCTCCTGAGTTGGCATCATCCCCAGCACTGGCTCGGGTACATCAGCTGATCGGTACTTATGGGTCACAGACTCACATAGATCTCTGATTTGGGTCTTGGTTCTCTTTGGACCAGCAGTTGTGAGATCTCACCCCTAGGGCAGAGGGTGGGGAGAGATCGCAACTCCCCGGGGCGGGGGAGAGGTAGGTGGGGAGTAGTCCCTGGCTGGGGCAGTTAGGGGAGCAGGGCGCACCCCTCCTGGCTGGAGGGGGTGGGTTGCTCTGGGTAGCCCAGTTCCGGGGGGCCGGGATACAGGAGCTCAGTGCAGTCTGTGGGATCCCGGCGGGGGGAAGCTGTGAGACCCCAGGGACTGGGCCGGGGTTGGTGTCTCACCCTCTGTCTCCTTCTGAGTGCAGAGATGCACCCCAGACCTGCCATCTCCCTGAGCCCCAGCAGGGCGACCACCCTGGGGCAGGATGTCACTGTTGGGTGTCAGGCTGGTCGCCGGGACATCAGGTTCTCTCTGTTTAAGGTCGGGGATTGGACCCCGCTGGGACGCGCGGAGCCTGCTGGGGCTGGGGGAGAATTTCTCATCCACACCATGAGACGGCGAGACGGAGGGAGCTAGACCTGCTATTATCACTACGCAACAGATCCCCTCTCCTGGTCGGAGCCCAGCGACCCCGAGGAGCTGGGGGTTGCAGGTGAGGGGCCCGGCTCGGTGTCCAGAGCCCCACGCTCAGCCGGACCCTCGGGGGGACTCTGCGCAGATGGGACACTCAGAGCCAGGCTCTGCCCTGGGCCCAGCAGAGGGGACGCCTGGCCGCGGAGTTGCACAGAGTCACTAGGGGGTCCCCAGCCAGGGAAGAGCAGCAGAGCAGGGGGCCTTTCCCAGGAGGATATTCCCCCACGCTGCCCCCATTCACACACATACACAGAGGAGTCAAGGCCCAGGGGCTGCCCAGCCGGCACCATCCTAGCCACATAAATTCCCCCCCCACACACACGGGAAAGACTCTGAGAATCGATGCTGAGTCACGGAGGGGAGGGGGGGATCACTGAGTTGCTGTTTCAGCCCCTCCCCCCAACCACTGAGAGACGCTGGTTCTATTCCCGCAGGGGGAACCGACCTGCCCCAGCCTGGAGCGGTGCCGGCTCCCACCTGCCCGGGCAGCGCAGGGCCAGGTACTGGGGCAAGGAGGAGTCTATTGAGTCACAGATTATGGGGCAGCTTCCCCCAGTGGTTGCCCAGGGGGAGGACGGAGGCTGTTCTCAGGGGCAGTGACTCCCCCCCGACAGATTTGGGAGGAGAGCGAAGCCTCCTGCTTCAGACATGACCCCGCCTCTAATGGGGCAACTGGAGGCTTCCTCTGGGGGAAGTTGGGCCCACCAGAGGCCAAGGCGGGGGGGTACTGGGCCTGGGGCCCCCCACGAAGCAACCAGGGGCAGCCAGCATGGGAGGCGGGATACCGGGCTAGATGGGCCCGTTCGCCGTAGATAGTGTGGCCAGGCCTGACTGATGCCAAGGCACCATACGGGGTGGGGCTGGAAATGACAGCCAGGCTGGATCAGACAGCGGCCCCTAATGCTGCGCTGGGGCCAGGCCCGACTGCCAGGGGAGAGCGCCCCCTAGTGAGCCCCCCACCCTGCAGCCCAGCACCCCCTGGTGCTAAGAGTCCCCCAAATCTTGCTGGCTCTGACCCCACTTGATTCCTCAGGGTCCCCCGACATCCTCCCCATAGAATTTTCTGACACATGTGCCCTGCGGGTGGGAGGGGATGGGGAGGGGAACAGACCAGATGCTCCCAGCACTCATGGCCTGCTGCTGTTTCCCAGGCCCCCCCATCCCTGCTGCCCTGTGGGGGTGAGTGGCCGAGCGCTGGGACCGGGGGATCCCGATCGGCTCATGGGCGATTCTGGTTTGTGTCCCTCTGCAGGAAAAGGAGCCGCACCGAGACCGAGCAGGTAGGAACCCGGCTCCTCCCCCTCCCGATCGGCCTGCCGGGGTCACAGGGCACCTGGGTTCTCTCCCACACAGGGAGTGGAGTGGGGTCTAGTGGTTAGAGCAGGGGGGCTGGGAGCCAGGACTCCTGGCTTCTCTCCCTGGTCTGGGAGGGAAGTGGTGTCTCGTGGTTAGGGCAGGGCTGTGGTTAGGGAGAAGGGTTCAGCGTGAGGCAGGATGGGGGGCTGTCTGGGTGTGTTGGAGAATTTTCCTGCAGATGGGGGGATATGACATTTACAAAGGGATTTTCTCTCTTTTAATGCCAGCCCTATGGGGTTGTTGAAGGCTCCATCTCAGCAAGACCCTGACTGTGAGTAACACACCCAAGGGGATACCAGGGTGGGGCAGGACCACAGGAGAAGGGCTTTGGGGGCCTCCACCCTGTCACAGACTCACAGATCGTACCCACTCTTGGTCCCATGCAGTCCCTGGGGGGAACCCTCTTTAGTGTGACAGCCCTTCTCGGGGATCCACTCTCTCTCAGGGGTTAAGCCCCTCCACCTCCTGGAGCCGCACCTCTCTGAGCCTTAGCACGTCTGTCTCTCGCCGTGGGCCCCCTGAGGGAGTCCACTCGCTCTGGACCCCCGGGGCCTCCACCCCCGAAGGGGATGATGCAACCCTGTTCTCTAGACCGGAGTGACTCTCAGCCAGCGTAAAACAGGAGGGTTTATTGAGTGTTGAACACAGCACAGGAAACTCTCAGGGCCTCAGGCCTGGCCTCCCTCAGCCCAGCACATCCCAGTCTCCCCTGCATCCAGGTGGGCTCTGCCTGCTCCCCCTCTCCAGCCCAGAGCCCCCCTGCTTTCCAGCTGGGCATCTGAGATCACCTCCCGCAAGCCCCACCTCTGTCCACTGTCTTCTCTCCAGGTAAACAGGGTCACCTGGGCCTCCTCTCCCCTCTTCTGTCCTCTGGCCCCCTCTGGCTGGAACTGGCTGGTCAGGTCACCGGGGTCCTCTCTTCACAGCCCATTGTCCTCCCACTGGCCAGAACCGGCTGTGACTCCCAAGCTGGGCCTCCCGGTCACCAAGTCACCAGGTCACCCAGCTGTGTTATCCATTCTCCAGGTCATTGGCTGGGGTCCCAAATTTCCTCGCTGGTTCTCTGTAACAACAAACTCCCTCTCCCCTCACCTCGTTAAACCAGTAACACCCAGGGAAACTGCATCCTACTCCTTCTGCATGCAAACCATTGGAAATAAAACAAGAAAAAACCAAGAAAACCCCCCACTTTGTCACACAGCCTTCAACCAAGTGTCCCCGAATGGTGAAATTATTGAAAGGCCCTGACTCATATACTCACCATCAACTGGCTCTGTCTGCTGTTTTCTGTGCAAATCGTTTTCTCCGAACAGCGCATCTGCACTAGCTAAGAGAGGATTTGATTCCTGGGCTCACATTGGCAGACTTGGTGAACATGAAAGTTCTACTGAGCACCAACAAGCTCTCACCACTTACAGAGTGCGTTTATCAAAAACTCAAACCCTTGATAAACAGACAGCAGATGGCTATACAGAAGCGTTGAAGCGAGTCGTAGCAACAACACAATTTCTGACAACACGAGGTCTGGCACTGAGAGGGTCTAATGAAACCTTTGGCAGTCTTAATAATGACAGCTTCCCTGGACTGCCACATCAACAAGTATGGGAATGCTGGTCGGGGCACAACATCACATCTACCATCACCAATCTGTGAAGAGTTCATCAAACTCCTGGCTAACAAGGTAAAGCAGAACACCGTGGATGAGCTAAAACTGGCTAAGGATTTTTCCTTCAGGGTTGATTCCACACCGGATGTTAGCCATACTGATCGGCTGACATTTACTGTGCGCTACGTGCTGCATAACTGCACACCTGTAGAACGCATCTTGAATTTTATTCCAGTTACATCGCATGCAGCTCTTCATCTGTTTAGTGTTATCAATGAAACCCTGAGTAATGAACTAAATATCAATCGAAAGGACTGTGGAGGTCAAACATAGGACAATGCTAGTAACACGTCTGGCATTTATTCTGGTGTGCAAGTTCGGGTAATTGCAGTCAATGAGAAAGCCGTGTACATCCCATGCATGACCCACTCACTACATCTATGGGGTGTTGCTGCTGCAGAGTCATGCACTGATGCAATTTGTTTTTTTCTCAGGTTCAACTTATCGCTGGGGCCTGTTGCGACATTCTCTGAATGAGGACACGTCTGAGGCCGGTAAGAGAGAACTTCTCCTAAAGCACCTCGGTGACACAAGAGGCACTTCACAGTTTATCATGCAACTACCAACGCTGCAAATCCGTGCTTCAGGCTTTTGGTGCAGGCACTGTGCACAACGGTGAAAAACGAGCAGAGGCAAACTCATTAGTTGAAACCATGGATCAGTTGGAGACTGCATTTATGACAACATTGCGGAGTAGTATTCTTACAAGAGTAAAGAAAACAGGTCAACTTCTGCAGTCTGAAACAATGGACTTAGGCACAGCTGTGATGCTACTGAAGTCACTCTCTGAGTTTGTGGCAGCACAACGGAGTAATTTTAAGGAATACCAGGAAGCTGCAATGTCTTTAAGTTCTACAGCTAACTTTCAGGTAAAGCGGCAACGTCATCCAAAGCGTATGGCTGATGATAGTGAAGAACCTGCTGTTGTGCTGACAGGGGAAGAGAAGTTCAAAGTTGAATCCTTCTACACCATAATTGATTCACTTGTCAGCCATCTCAACAGAAGAATTCAGGCACATTCGGAAATAAAGAGCCGTTTCTGTTTTTTAACAGGTGACCTTGACAGGACCGCTGTTAAAGAGTCTCTCCGAAGATTCACTGAATTCTATCCAGGTGACCTTGATGAAGAGATCTTTGAAGAATGGGTACAGTGGTGCTCACTTGTAAAGCAGCTTCCCTCCAACCTGTCACGGACTCACAGATCGTGCCCACTCTTGGCCCCGTGCGGTCCGTGGGGGGTTCACACAAGCCGTTATCACAAGCTCTGCCTACACCACCGCAAATGCTGACTATAATGAACACGCATAATTTAGAAAGATTAAGAATGAGCTCTCAAAACTGGATACTCTCATAAGAAACCAACCTTCCACACAAACTTCCTCATGGATAGAGTTTACAAACACTAGACAAGCCATTTACAAGACAAACTTTGCCTCTCTACAAAGGAAAAAGGGCACTAAGGGTATGTCTACACTACAGGATTAATCCGAATTTAGATAATTCGAATTTGGGAAACAGGTTGTATAAATTCGATTGTGCGCGGCCACACTAAGCACCTTAATTCGGTTTTTAACCACATTAATTCGGTGGTGTGCGGCCACACTACCCCATTAACTTAAACACAGTAATTCGGTGGTGTGCGGCCACACTAACCCTAATTCGAATTAAGAAAATCGATTTAGGCGCTACTCCGCTCGTCGAGGTGGAGTACAGAAATCGATTTTAAGTGCCCTTTAATTCGAATTAACTGGCTCTGTAGTGTGGACGGGTGAAGGGTTAATTCGGATTAACGCAGCTAAATCCGAATTAAAGTCCTAGTGTAGACCAGGCCTAAATTATCTAAACTGCTACATGCCACAAGGAGCCACAACAGTAGTTCCCTTAACCCACCCAGCAATATTGTTAACCTTTCCAGCTATACTCTTAGCCCAGCAGAAGAGTCTGTCCTATCTCGGGGCCTCTCCTTTTGTCCCTCCAGACCCACGAACATGATACAGTTCTGCGGTGACCTAGAATCCTACTTTCGACGTCTCCGACTCAAAGAATATTTCCAACATACCTCTGAACAGCATACTAACCCACAGAATCCCCCCTACCAGCACTACAAAAAAAAGGATTCTGCGTGGACTCCTCCGGACGGTCGTAACAACAGACTGGATTTCTACATAGATTGCTTCCGTCAACGTGCAAAGGCTGAAATTGTGGATAAGCAACATCACTTGCCCCATAACCTCAGCCATGCTGAACACAACGCCATCTACAGCCTCAGAAACAACCCTGACATCATTATCAAAAAGGCTGACAAAGGAGGTGCTGTCGTCATCATGAATAAATTGGAATATGACCAAGAGGCTGCTAGACAGCTCTCTAACACCACATTCTACCAGCCATTATCCTCTGATCCCACTGAGGATTACCTAAAGAAACTACACCATCTGCTAAAAAAACTCCCTGACAAAGCACAGGAACAAATCTGTACAGATACATGCCTAGAACCCCGACCAGGGACATTCTATTTGCTACCCAAGATCCATAAACCTGGAAATCCTGGACGCCCCATCATCTCAGGCATTGGCACCCTAACATCAGGCTTGTCTGGTTATGTGGACTCTCTCCTCAGACCCTACGCTACCAGCACTCCTAGCTATCTTCGAGATACTACTGACTTCCTGAGGAAACTACAATCCATCGGTGATCTTCCAGAAAACACCATCCTGGCCACTATGGACGTAGAAGCCCTCTACACCAATATTCCACACAAAGATGGACTACAAGCTATCAGGAACAGTATCCCCGATAATGTCACAGCTAACCTGGTGGCTGAACTCTGTGACTTTGTCCTCACCCACAACTATTTCACATTTGGGGACAATATATACCTTCAAGTCAGCGGCACTGCTATAGGTACCCGCGTGGCCCCACAGTATGCCAACATTTTTATGGCTGACTTAGAACAACGCTTCCTTAGCTCTCGTCCCCTAACGCCCATACTCTACTTGCGCTACATTGGTGACATCTTCATCATCTGGACCCATGGAAAAGAAGCCCTTGAGGAATTCCACCATGATTTCAATAATTTCCATCCTACCATCAACCTCAGCCTAGATCAATCCACACAAGCGGTCCATTTCCTGGACACTACTGTGCTAATAAGCGATGGTCACATAAATACCACCCTGTACCGGAAACCTACTGACCGCTACACTTACCTACATGCCTCCAGCTTCCATCCAGGACACACCACACGATCCATTGTCTACAGCCAAGCTCTAAGATATAACCGCATTTGCTCCAATCCCTCAGATAGAGACAAGCACCTACGAGATCTCTATCAAGCATTCTTAAAACTACAATACCCACCTGCTGAAGTGAAAAAACAGATTGACAGAGCCAGACGAGTACCCAGAAGTCACCTCCTACAAGACAGGGCCAACAAAGAAAATAACAGAACACCACTAGCTGTCACCTTCAGCCCCCAACTAAAACCTCTCCAGCGCATCATTAGAGATCTACAACCTATCCTGAAAGATGATCCTTTACTCTCACAGATCTTGGGAGACAGACCTGTCCTCGCTTACAGACAACCCCCCAACCTAAAGCAAATACTCACCAGCAACCACACATCACTGAACAAAAACACTGACCCAGGAACCTATCCTTGTAACAAAGCCCGATGCCAACTCTGTCCACATATCTATTCAAGTGACACCATCATAGGGCCTAATCACATCAGCCATACCATCAGGGGCTCGTTCACCTGCACATCTACCAATGTGATATATGCCATCATGTGCCAGCAATGCCCCTCTGCCATGTACATTGGCCAAACCGGACAGTCTCTACGCAAAAGAATTAATGGACACAAATCTGACATCAGGAATCATAATACTCAAAAACCAGTGGGAGAACACTTTAACCTGTCTGGCCATTCCATGACAGACCTGCGGGTGGCTATCTTAAAACAGAAAAACTTCAAAAACAGACTCCAACGAGAGACTGCTGAGCTGGAATTGATATGCAAACTAGACACAATCAACTCAGGGTTAAATAGGGATTGGGAATGGCTGAGCCATTACAAACATTGAATCTATCTCCCCTTGTAAGTATTCTCACACTTCTTATCAAACTGTCTGTACTGAGGTATCTTGATTATCACTTCAAAAGTTTTTTTTCTCTTACTTAATTGGCCTCTCAGAGTTGGTAAGACAACTCCCACCTGTTCATGCTCTCTGTATGTGTGTATATATATCTCCTCAATATATGTTTCACTCTATATGCATCCGAAGAAGTGGGTTGTAGCCCACGAAAGCTTATGCTCTAATAAATTTGTTAGTCTCTAAGACCTGGTCTACACTAACACCCCAATTCGATCTAAGGTACGCAACTTCAGCTACGTGAATAACGTAGCTGAAGTCGACATACCTTAGTTCGAATTTACCGCGGTTCAGACGCGGTCCACACACGGCAGGCAGGCTCCCCCGTCGACTCCGCGGTACTCCTCTCGCTGACGTGGAGTACCGCAGTCGACGGCGAGCACTTCCTGGTTCGAATTATCGCGTCCACACCAGACGCGATAAATCGAACCCGGAAGTTCGATTGCCAGCCGTCGAACTACCGAGGTAGTGTAGACAAGCCCTAAGGTGCCACAAGTACTCCTGTTCTTTTTGCGGATACAGACTAACACGGCTGCTACTCTGAAATTTGTTGGACTGCGCATTTCCCTGACACTACCAGTGTCACACTGCAGTGGTGAAAGGTCTTTTTCACATTTAAAAAGGATAAAAAGTGCTTTATGTGCTACAATGATTCAAGAAAGTCTTAACAGTCTTACTCTGTTATCCATTGACTCGGAGATGGTAAACTCCATAGACGTCTCTAGTTGAACTGAAGCATTTACTGCAGCAAAGGCACGTCGAAAAATCTGAAGAAAACTTTCATACATTTTATTTACAGCATCATTCTTCACAGTAGTCTTGCTTCAGGTAAGTAATTTGTATATTACATAGCAAGCATTAATGTGAGTAACTTACTCAACCAAACCACTTCGTGTTGCTATTGTTAATAAAACCTGTGCTGCTGTGTGCTGTGTCAAAGACAATTTCTGTGTCAATCTCCTCTCCCAGGGGGCCCACAGATATGTTTGGTGCTGGGCCCACAACAAGTTAATCTGGTCCTGGGCCCAGGGCAACACGGGTCCCTCTAACCCGCCGTCTCTCTGCACCCCCAAGAACCTGGATCCGGCATGTGGAGAAGAGAATCTCCCCGGGGGACGAGCCACTTCCCCTCGAGGGGATGAGACACCGGCACGAACTCTGCCTGTCCCCAAACACCCCCGTCTTGGAGAATCCACCCTCAGGCAGCTCCCGACCTGAGAGCCGCACCCCAGAATCGCACCAGCCCCTTGTGGTGCCAGCTGGATGAGCCGCCCCTGCGCTGGGCGCATTGGGATCCCCACGGAACAGTCCCTGGAGGGCGCTGGGGTCCCCCTCGCTGGCCCAGCCAGGCTGGACTGTGCCCAGGGCTGTCAGTGGGGAATGGTGCTGTAGCAAGCCCCGGTATCAGGAGGGCACCGCCTTTGTCTGTGGGGAGGCCAGAGCACTGTGGGGCTGGGCACTCAATAACAACCCCTTCCTGGCCAGATTCCCAGCACCACCCGCTCCCTTTCCTTAGGACCGGGCACCCAGCATTTCACAGCCACGGTCACTCCACCCGCCTGCCACCTGCCCCTTCGCAGCCAGCTCCTGCCTGGGGGTCCCCATCGAGTCTAAACCGGTCACCCCCAGTTATAGCCTCCCCCTCAGACACCCGCTGTCATCTCCCGTCCATCCAGGGCCGCACTGGGCAGGGTGCGTTTCGTCCTAGCGCTTTCCCTGGGTCGTTAAATCCCCCAGGACCACCAGGGTTCATCTCCCAGTCCTGAGCCGGGCCCCCCCATCCCGCAGAATTGCAGCCCCTCCCCGCCCAGTGCCCAGAGACAGATCCCTCGGCCCCGTGTGTGGGGTGCTGCGTCTGGCCCTGGAGCTGGAATAATGGCACTTACTGCCTCCAGGTGTCTGTCCCCCTCCGCTCTCTGCAGCGGGGTCCCGAGCCCCTTTTCTCACCCCCCTTTCTCCTTAGACCTCCCCAGCCTGCATTTCTATTGTACAAACCCCCAGAGATTCCTACTCCCCTGCCCCCCAAACCTCCCCACGCCAGGGGGCGGCTGTGTCATGGACTCACAGATCGTGCCCACTTTTGGCCCCGTGCGGTCCTTGGGGGGTGCCCCTTTTAGTGAGACAGCCCTTCTCGGGGGTCCACTCTCTCTCGGGGTCCGGCCCCTCCACCTCCTGGACCCGCACTTCTGTGAGCCTTAGCACGTCTGTCTCTGCCGTGGGCCCCCTCAGGGAGTCCACTCGCTCTGGACCCCCGGGGCCTCCACCCCCGAAGGGGTTGATGCAACCCTGTTCTCTAAACCAAAGTGACTCTCAGCCAGCATAAAACAGGAGGATTTATTGAGAGTTGAACACAGCACAGCACATCCCAGTCTCCCTCCCTCAGCCCAGCACATCCCAGTCTCTCTGCATCCAGGTGGGCTCTGCCTGCTCCCCCTCTCCAGCCCAGAGCCCCCCTGCTCCCAGCTGGGCATCTGAGCTCCCCGGCCCCAGGCCCCGCCTCTGTCCATTGTCTTCTCTCCAGGTAAACAGGGTCGTAAAGCGGGGCCTCCTCTCCTCGCTTCTGTCCTCTGGCTGGAACCGGCTGGTTAGGTCACTGGGTCCTCACTCTGCAGCCCATTGTCCTCCCACTGGCCAGAACTGGCTGCAACTCCTGAGCTGGGCCTCTGGGTCGCCAGGTCACCAGGTCACCGGTCGCTGGGGTATCCAGCCTCCCGGCCACCGGCTGGGTCCCCAAGTCCTCTCTCCGGTCCTCTGCAAAACACACTCCCTCTCCCCTCACCTCATTAAACCAGTAACACCCAGGGAACCTGAGTGCCACCCCCTCCGCATGCAAACCATTGAAACTCCACAGAAAACAAGAAAACCCCCCACTTCGTCACAGGCTGTGATACCGGAGCCTCCAAATGTCCCCTCGTGGTGGGTTCAGCCGACAAAGGTGAGTGAGAAGTTCAGGCAGTGTCAAGCGAACCTGGATGAATGAACGTTGGGGGGAAAGTTGGCGAGACAGAAAGACGGGATTAGTCCAACCCGAGCGGCCGCTGGACAGAACCCAGGGGCCGGGCTGGGGCCCGCCTGGGGCACGGGAGAAGTGGGGGAGCAGAAATCTGTGACCCACAATTGGGGTGTTAGAAACGAGGCCTCATTGGTGGATAAAATATTGCGGGGACGGGCTGTGCCACCCACCACCCTTTGGGGCCTTAAAGAAAGAGACTCGCTTCACCATTGTGGCTGTCACCCCCCCGTCTCCAGGCTCTCCCGGGCCATCTGGACCCTGCTCCGCGGAGACGTCCTGAGCAGAGTGGCCGGAGAGAGGGACCCCGATGCCATTGCCCCTCCCCCGACTGAACCCCCAACCCGGGAGGAAACGGGGTTGGACTTTAACAGGAGCCGCTGCAACGCCTGCTCCAGCTCAGCTCCGCTGGCTCCTCTGCCCCCCCAGGACAGTCGCTAGCATCTCTGGGGCCAGCGGGGAGATGCCCAAACCCGGGGGATTTTCCTGCTAGAGACTCGCTCCAGCAAACGGGGCCGGGGCTGGAACAAACCCCTCGTTTCACACGGCGCCTGCCACAGCTCCCCTGGTTCCTGCTCTGCTGTGTCTGTAACAGCCGGTCCCAGGGGTCAATGGGGGGTTTGCCGTGGGGCTGAGCAGGCTGCAGGCTCTGGACCCCACCCCCAGCCCATGTTTCCCCCTGTTCAGTGTGGGGCAGGGGCTGGGGCATGTTCGCACCTTGGGCCCTTTTTTGCATCTCCATGAACACAACAGGGCGCAGAGTGATTTAGCCGCCGGCGCTTCTGGGCCCCCCATGGCGGGTGTTTCGGGGGAGCCAGATGGGGGGAGCCGGGAGTTTGAGGGAAGTAGGTTGGGGGTGTGAGGAGGGGGGTTGAGGGGAGAGTGCCGGGATGGAGGGCAGGAGTTTGAGGGCAGACAGGCTCCCCCCAAAGGTCAGAGCCGGGGGGCAGGATTGTTTGGGAGTGTGAGGGGGGAGTGGCAGACGGTGCTCCCTAGGAGGGAGCGGCCATTTCCACCCCTCGGCAGCTTCCCTTCTCACTGCCCCCCTCCTGCTCCTGACCCCTCAGTCCTGGGTCCCCCACTTTCTTTGCCCTCAGTCTCCTGACCCCACAATGCCCCTGTGATGAACTGGGACTGTTCTTAATGTGGTCTTTGAATGCTGAGTGGGGGGTGTTGGCTGGGAAGGCAGGGGAGTTTGGCTAGGACGGTCTGCATTGGGGGATGGGAGACTGGCCTTGAGGGAGAATACCTGAGCATGTAACATGAGAACCCAGGAAGGGGTTAGAGGCCAGGTGACACCTTGGCCCGGGAAACTGAACAAAGGCTGGGGAGAGAGTTTTCAGGAACTGGCTGGTAATGGAGGGAGCCCAGATGGGGCTCTGCCTCCCCAAATGGGGCTGTGGTGCCCCTGGGACCCCAAGATGGACCTAACTGGGGGGGAGTTCTGTTGTCTGTGCCTGCAAGACCTGTCTTGGACTGTGTTCCTGTCTTCTAAACAAACCTTCTGCTTTACTGGCTGGCTGAGAGTCATGGTGAATCGCAGGAAGCCGGGGGTGCAGGGCCTTGTGTCCCTCCACACTCTGTGACAGCCCCACACCCCCCTCTGCCCCACATTCCCTAAGGGAGGTTGGGGGGGTGAGGGGATAGGGGATGGGGTGGGCAGAATGGGAGAGGGGAGGGGGCATGAGGGGACACAAGAGGTGGTGAAGGGACATGGGACGGGGGCAGAACTGGGGGGACACGGACCTGATGGGGGGGATGTGAGGGAACTATTGAATGAGGGGTGAGAATGGGGGAGGGGACGCAGGACAGGGGGCTGAGGGGCCCAATGCGTGAACGTCGGGGGTGGTGGGTGAAGGGCAAATGGGCTGGGGAGCCAGAGCTGGGGCATCTGCCGGGGGGACCAGTTTCTCTTGAGCTCTGTCCCCATGTTCTTGCCCCCTCCCCTTTCTGAGGGGCTGGTCGGCTGCCCCCCCCCCCCATGTCCCTTTCGCACCATCCTGAGGTCGGAGAGGGAAACTCAGCTTAGTCATTGACTCCTCTGATCTCTGCCCCGGGCCCTGAGCTGCGCAGACCCACAGCCCCGGGGATGGGTTGGGGAAGGGACACGGGGCCTTTCACCTCTAGGGGGCTGGTGCTAATCTGTGTCCTTTTCTCTAAGCACCAGACCCCACCCCCCC
>NW_020696139.1:0-6825 GCF_002925995.2 Terrapene triunguis | reverse complement strand
TCACCACCAGATGTCAGGGTAGAGCTCATCCTGACTCTGCTTACATCCTCCCCCCAGCCGAGAATTTGTCGTCCCGACAAATCACACTCCCTATTATACCAACTCACTGGTTCCCTCCAAAGGGCCTCAGATAGCCCACTTTAGCTTCCACAAGCCTGTGTGCTAAACATATTGGTTCCTCACTAGTCACCCCAGGTGCATCATAAGTCAACCGTTTTACTGGTCTTATTACCCTGTCTCGTCTATTGAGACTCTCTGTTACCGTGGTAGAGTGGACAGCCTCTTGAACGACAGATGGGGAGGTTTCCTTTGAGGGCCCCTCGGCTACTGGCATAGGCTCCTGCAGTTCTAGTTCTAACAGTGGAGGGTCCAAGGTGCCCAGGACATCCTCCACCTGTATGTCTCCACTGTCCAATAACCTGTGTGTGTCATCACATGGGGGTCCCACCAGTGGCCCAGGGGTGTCAGGAATGGGCCTAAATACTTCTGCCATGGGGTTTAGGGCGGAAGAGGAGGAGCTCTCTTTTGATGCTGATCGAGACTGAAATCTTGTCTCCATCCCAGGATACACCATGGTTGTGTCTTCCTCCTCAGACTCACTCTCGCATGTGCTGCATAGGGGTAGATTAGCTGCAGGGGGCTGGCTGTCCACGTTGGAGGGCAGCTTTGGTCCAGCACCTTCGTTCCGCCCGGTTGCCCTGTTGTGGCCCATCTCATACGGGGTGTCTACCAATTCCCCCACAGGGAGCAAAAGGTTTCTATGCACTGTCTTTGTCTGCCCTGGACCATCTTCAGGTTTGATCTTGTAGACTGGCAGGTCTCCCAGCTTTTCCATCACCAAGTAAGGTATTGCCTTCCATCTGTCAGCTATCTTGTGTTTGCCAGTAATACCCAAATTTCGCAGCAGGACTCTGTCCCCCGGCTGGAGTTCTTGCAGACGTACCCTAGCATCATATCGATGTTTGTTCCGGTCTGCGTTCTTCCGAGCCGCAGATGTAGCTAAATGATAAGCATCCCGCAGCTTTTTTCTTAGTCGGGATACATATTGCTGATGAGTTTCATAGCTATCTCCATCCTCTGATACACCAAAGCACAGGTCTATGGGTAATCTTGGTTCTCGCCCAAACATTAAGAGATATGGGGTGACTCCTGTAGAATCATTCTTTGTGGCATTGTAGGCGTGCACCAGAAATGCGACATGTTGGCTCCAGGTTGCCTTCTGCTCTGGCCGCAAAGTCCCCAACATATCTAATAGGGTTCGGTTGAACCTCTCTGGCTGTGGATCACCTTGAGGGTGATAAGGCGTTGTCCTAGACTTTTTAATTCCCGCTATCCTCAGCACCTCCTTCAGAAGGTGACTCTCAAAGTCCCGCCCCTGATCCGAGTGTATCCGGGCTGGAAATCCATAAACTGAGAAATATTTCTCCCACAGTACTCGAGCAACAGTGGTGGCCCTCTGATCACGTGTGGGATATGCCTGGGCATATCGCGTATAATGGTCAGTCACTACTAGAATGTTCCCAATATTTCTCTTGTCTACTTCTAAAGACAAGAAATCAATGCATACCAGCTCCAGAGGTTTGTTGCTGGTGATGTTCTTCAGATATGCAGCCCTCGTGGGCAGAGTTTTCCTTTGAACACATCGAGTGCAGGTCTCACATTTCCTGCGAACATCTTCAGCCATCCGAGGCCAATAGAACCTACTACGAAGAAGTTCCAGGGTCCTCTCCATCCCTAAATGTCCAAAGTCATCATGCAGGGCCCTCATGGCCAGGGCTCTGTACTCTTTTGGCAACACTAGCTGTGCTCGTTGCTTTTGTAAAGGGTCTGTGGTCACTCGGTGTAGCACTCCCTGAATCAGTTTCAGTTTGGTCCATTCTCTCAATAGTAGTTTACCCTCCGGGTTAGGCGGGACAACCACAGCTGGGCTTCGCCCCTCCCTTTTGGCAAGTAGTGTATCACGAATGTCAATATCTTGCAGCTGGGCTTCCTGCCAGTCCGCCGCATTGAGCATGGGCAAAGGAGATTGGTCCAACGCAATATAGTTCACTGAAGCAGAAGGCACGCATTCAGGGGGCAGGCCCAAAGCTTCTGCAGCACATCCACGAAGACTTTCATGGGACTCTGGCTTCCGGCGACTCACACTGCAAATAGCCCTCACTCCATCTGTGGGTATCACAGCAACTCCTGGTGCCTGTGGACGCCTGGACAATGCATCTGCATCTACATTGCTTCTCCCTGATCGGTATTGAATGCTGAAGTCATAGCTAGCCAAAGCGGCCACCCATCTTTGCCCTGTAGCATCCAGCTTAGCACTTGTTAACACATAGGTCAGTGGGTTGTTGTCTGTCCACACCTGGAACTGAGCACCATATAAGTAGTCCCGAAATTTCTCAGTGATGGCCCATTTCAAGGCCAAGAACTCCAGCTTGTGGGTGGGATAGCGAGTTTCACTATCAGACAGTCCTCGGCTGGCAAAGGCTACAGGTTTACGTTTTCCTTCCAGTTCCTGGTACAGTACTGCTCCCAGACCCTCCAAACTGGCATCAGTATGCAGGATAAATGGTTTGCTTGGGTCAGCAAAGACTAGGACTGGAGCATGAGTTAGGCAAGTAATGATTTCTCGAAAAGCCCTTTCACATCTCTCATCCCACCGTGGCCCAAATGGTTCGAAGGGGCCATAGTGTCTCTGCACAGGAGGCTTTGGGGACCTCCCCTTATTCTTGGTCTTAGATTTGTTCCTGCTGGACTGGTATCCCCTGGTAAGATCATTCAGAGGTTTTACAATCGTAGCATAGTTTTTCACAAATCTGCGGTAGTAGCCACTAAACCCAAGAAAGGTCTTGAGTTCTCTGTAGTTACTTGGACATGGCCATGTAGTGAGTGCTTCTATTTTATCGGGATCAGTACTCACACCCTCTTGGGACACGATGTGACCCACATACTTCACTGAGGTCCTGCAGAACTGGCATTTGTCAATTGAAAGCTTCAAACCATAATCCTCTAACCTATCAAGCACTTTAAGAAGTCTTTCTTCATGCTCCTCCAAGGTTCTTCCAAACACAATCAGGTCATCCAAATAAACTAACACTTGCAGTAAATTCATGTCTCCCACAACTTTCTCCATAAGACGTTAAAATGTGGCAGGTGCTCCAGAAATCCCTTGGGGCATGCGTTCAAACTGATAAAACCCTAATGGGCAGATGAAGGCTGTCTTCTCCTTATCTTCTTCACCCAGAGGGATCTGGTAGTATCCACTCCGAAGATCCAACACAGAGAACCACTGGCTTCCTAGCAAACAGTCTAAGGCATCTTGGACTCGGGGCATTGTGTACTGGTCAACCACAGTACGGCGGTTGAGGGTGCGGTAGTCAATACACATCCGGATTTTCCCATTCTTTTTACGGACCACCACAATGGGTGAGGCGTATGGGCTGCGGGACTCTGTAATGATGCCACTCGCAGCCAGCTCCTGAAGATGTTGTCGCACATCTTCCATCTCGGAGAGGGCAATCCTCCTAGATCTCTCCCTGAAAGGTCGAGAGTCATGTAGTCTGATGTTGTGCTCTACTCCTTTTGCACATCCCACATCCCACTCATGCAATGAGAACACCTTGGATCTTTCACAAAGTTTCCTCCTCAGGCGATCTTTCCACTCCTCGGACAACGGTGAATCTCCAAAGTCAAACTTTGCTGGGTCTATTGTCGGAACTTGAGTCTCACACTGGGGGTTTACAATTGATTCAGGCTCGAAGAGGTCTGCTATCTTTTGTCCTTGCTTCACAACAACATCTCGACTTGTTTCATTAGCAATCAGTATAGTCACCTTTTCCTGGGCTTCAGCAGGTAGGGTTATGACTCCACTGGGGACCAGCACTCCCTCCGGGAGCTCTCCTTCAACTGGCTGCTCTACCATTGCTAATGCCCCTTTACTGCCTTTCAGCCGGGTACTCATGACAAGCACTTCCTGCTCTGTCCTTGCAGGCACTACTAAGGGGGTTGTGCCCATGTACTTCAGCGCCCCAATCGGTAGCTCAGATGTCTCCTTTTTAGCACCCTCAATCTTCCTATAGGCTTCAGCACAAAGCGTATGGATCATCAGGGTATTCAGGTACTGGTCCCCAGCCTGTCGTCTGCAGTAGTCCGCGAGCACCTTGAAGAGACTGGAGTTGGTCCCTATCAGCACAGACACGTCAGAGGTCCCTTTAGGGTCAGGGCATATTAATGCAGCTGTGTCCACCTCTTCTCTTACCCCAGCAACCTCCTCTGGGAATTCCAGGTGCACTATGACATACCCTTGGTAGGGGTATTCATCCATGCTGAGGCCACACAGACCAACGCCAGTCAGTGGCTGTATAGGCAGGTGCCTAAGCATCTGTTGGTAGAATGACTGAAATATAATAGTCACTTGAGATCCAGTGTCAAGCACGGCTTTACACTCCACCCCTTCAATCTTCACCATGACCTTTGCTCGAGGCCCTATCAGTCCTGCGGGGATCCCAGCTGGACGGTCGTTTCTGGGGGAATCTTCAACTCCTGCAGGCCTGGGTGGTCCCCGTCCCCGGACTCTCTGGCAGCTACCGGATCTCTCCCAACTGATCCTCAGCTTTCCATACACTAAGGAGGGGTTTTCTTCATTATGGCACTTGCCAGCACTGTGTCCGTCCTGACCACATCGGTAGCAGAAGAATTGTCCTTTCCCCCTTCGCCCAGGTGGGATGGTGGCTCTAAATGCTGACTTCTCCATCGCCACAGTCAGAGGCGCCTTATTCCTGGAAGTCTTAGCTCGGTCAATGGTGCTTTGCAGTTCAGCTATCCGTTCTGTCAGGACCTGCATTTGTTGGGCAAGTTCCTCTGTGGTGCTCACCATCAGTACACTGGCCATTTGCAGTGGTGTTGTGCCGGCTGGCTCCAATGTTTGGGCTTCCCAAAACTCACTGGCAGCCTGCCTTTCTTCCTCTTCTCTGACCTCCTTTATCAGCTGGGAATAACTTGGGGGATGTTCCCGTCGTTCTCTTAGCCGGAGATGGAGTAGAATCGGGTTCTGATACTGAGCTCCTCTTACAATTTGAGCCAGTCTGGTCCGATCCATCTGTTCAGCAGTCACTGCTCCCCTCATGACAGCTCTCTGAAGCAGTCTCTCCAGCCTCTGTATATAGGCTGAAATCTTCTTGCCAATTTGCTGTCGGGAATTAAGGAACTTACAGTAACTGTCTTCAGGGCCCTCTACGCTCCCAAAGGTATGATCAAGGGCCTCTAGGCAGTCCTTCACACTGACCCCAGGGTCAATGAGCTTCAGGGTGCGAATCACATCTAATGCTGGGCCACTAAGGCTCTCTATTAGACATCTTCGCTTTTCTGCTTCAGGTACGGCCCACTCCTGCAGCATTTCAGTGGTATGCTCCAACCAGGGTTCGAACTCCTCTGCCCCAGCAAATAATCTTAACTCACGACAAGAGTTTAACATAGCCTGGGACAGCACAACCTTTTCCAATATTTGCCCCAGTGCTTTTGCCCAATCATTGGCTGAGGCTGCGGCCCCTGAGCTAGAGGCTGCAGGGCCGGGGCCCAACAAACCTGACATATTAGCCATTATACAAACAGTAATTTCCTCAAAATATAACCACAATTGTTTCCCAATGCAGTGGAACACTCAACAGGTGCTTGCGAGGGGTACTGACCCAGGGAATCCCGGACGAGCCCCCAAAAATGTAACCCTTCTGCCCATCTAAGTTAGCAGCAACAAGGGCCGGGTTCTGTATCTAGGGGTTCCGTTTCAATAACACAATGCAAAACCGTCTCGAGCCCCCACCCAGTGACCTGGGACAATTACATACCACCCCCCTGGGTACCTCTAAGAGGCAATACTTCCCCTCTCGCAAGCACGGAGTCTGAGTGTAGCAGAAAATGTTTAATGACATGAGGTAAACGACATCAGCATAAAATTGGAAAAACACCACAAACAGGATTCATAACACAAACCATGAGCAAAACCCACCCCAGCAAATTGGGCTGTGTCCTTTCCCTTTGGTTCTTGAATCCAGCAACCCAAAAATCACCCAGAGTCCCCAAAGTCCAACATCCCCAAAGTCTCTGGGGTCCAGCAACCACCCAAAGTCCCAAAAGTCCAACAACCCCCAAAGTCTCTGCCCCTGGTCAGTGCAGCCCCAGAGTAAAGGGGGGGGGCACGCAGGGTGTTAAGGGGCACCTTACATGATCCGAGGCTGGCCAGCCGTCTGTTTCTCCGTGGGGGTTCCGCCGCAGCCTTTACCACGAGCCAGTCCACTTTCCTGCCATCCCACGAACTGCTCCGCTCTACAAGCTGCTCCGCTCCGCTCCGCTCACCGACCTGTGAGCCGTTCCAGCCGTCCCCACAAACAGCTCCGCTCGCCGTTCCTTGGGCCACTCCAACCGGCCCCGCAAGGCTCCACGCCACTCGCTGCTCCTCCAGTCGTCCCCACAAATTGCTCCGCCAGCTGCTGAGCAATATAGCTTCAGGCTCCCCCACTAGTTAACATAGCCTCAGTGATCTCAGCTCTTAATAACATCAGCTCTTTTGTGATTTCAGCTCAGCTCATAGTATAGTAGGGGAGCCCCAGTGCTGGTGCACCATTGGCCCAAAGTGAATTCAGCTCAGCAGCCTGTAACTAGACTCCTAAGGGAATCAAAGTTAGCCCTGACATTCCACAGTGGAGAGAGGAGGTGGTGCAATTGGTGTTTTGGACCCTCAGAGGGGGCCCATACCATCAGGCACAAATACCTGTCCCCATCCTCTCTTAATTCACTGGGTTTTGTAACCCATGCCCCTTGTCAAGCAAGTGCTAC
>NW_020696138.1:0-2620 GCF_002925995.2 Terrapene triunguis | reverse complement strand
TGCACGGCTCCAGTGCTCTAAAGGAGTGGTTCTCTGTCGGGATACACGTAGCCCTGGGGGTACGCAGAGGTCTTCCAGGGGGTACCTCAACTCATCTAGCTCTTTGCCTAGTTTTACAACAGGCTGCATAAAAAGCACTAGCGAAGTCAGTACAAACTACAATGTCATACAGACAATGCTTTGCTCTCTATTCTCTACACTGAAATGTAAGTACAAGATTTAGATTCCAATTGATTTATTTTATAATGAGATGGTAAAAATGAGAGAGGCCATTTTTCAGTACTAATGCGCTGGGACACTTGTATTTTTATGTCTGATTTTGTAAGAAGTCGTTTTTAAGTGAGGTGAAACTTAGGGGTACGCAAGACAAATCAGACTCCTGGAAGGGGGACAGTCGTCTGGGAAGGTTGAGAGCCCCTGCTCTAAAGGTTCTGCTCTTCAACGCTACAAAAGAGTTTTCACAAGTAAAATATTAACTGCAGAGAGAATTTTAGGAAGGTGGAATGCAATTCGTCGAGTTGAAATTTGGCTAGCAAACTCCCTAAACCTCACACACAAAATTTTTTCTGGGATTTGCAGTCATGGCTTCAGTGATGCCTGTGAACTAGGGACGTTGCTCCACCCAGTAGAGCAAGACCCTGATTCTTAAGTTAAAGGGGAATCTCCCCAAGCTTTTAACAGTATAGGGAATAGAACACATGCAGTTCTGATTCCAAATCACTTTGCAAACTGTGTCCCTGTATGGGTTGCCAGAATGCAGCCACCTCTGGGGTGGAACACAGCAGCTGTTAGCAACACTACAAACAAGTTTTCACCAGTAAAATATAAACCACAGAGAGAATTTTAGGGCGTTGGAATGCAACTCGTCGAGTTGAAATTCGGCTAGCAAATTCCCTAAACCTTGCACACAAAAAATGTGCTGGGATTTGCAGTGAACATGAGGGGAGGGTCATGGCTTCAGTTATCCATGTGAACTAGGGACTTTACTCCACCCAGTGAGCTCAGATGTTAAATATCAACACCACGTCAGCTTCCGGCAGTCCAGAGCTCAGAACCTGCACCCTCTTAGAGGCTTTGGGGGGTTTTGTTGGGGTTTTTTTGTTTTGTTTTTTGCTCTAGATGAGCAGGCTGACATGGGAAAAGAGGTGTAAATCTGGAATTATTCCCATTCAAACCCAAGGCGTTTACACCGGCATCACTGAGATCAAAATCTGGCCCTTGACCTTGTTAATGGGTTTAAAAAAAAAAAAAAAGGAAAATTACCAGGTGCCGCATACTCCTCCGCTGAAAGCATCCTGGCCTGGCTCCTGTTGTCCTCGTGCAGTGTCTGCACTAGTCCAACCTGCCCACAACTCGTGCTCATAAAACCGCCGTCTCTCTCTGTGCTCTGAAGTAAGTGCCAGGGCACAGAGACACGGGGAATTTCACAAAGAGCTCGGGGCCAGGTTCCAAAAAATTGGATCATCTGGTGAGGCCAAAGAGCTTCGCTTCTCTAGAAGCGCCTAAAGGTGGTCAAGATTTTCAGGCTCCCGCTGTGACTCTCCCGGACAGAAATTGTTTAAAAGGAGATCAGCCGACGAGGTGCCGAGCTCTTGTGAAAATCCAGCGCCTGAGTGGGCAGCTGAGCTGTTTTGAAAATCGGGCCCTGGCTGTGGGGGCAGAGATCTGCAAGATGGCAGCATGTATCTTAGGCTACAATGAGCCAGGTGCCATGGCGGCTAGCCAGGCTACCCTGAATGTCAGTTTCACTCCCCTACCCACTACTGCCGGCATCCATTGTGATTTTTTCTTCTGGGTGCCACTTATCTGGAAGAGATACCCCTGCTCTAGAACACATTCTGGGGGCTACTTTACCCCCTGAGGGCTGTGTGCTGATCAGTACCTTCACCTCCATGTCTCTGATATCTGAATGCAGCTGCCCGGGAGAAATGGGGGGAGGCAGAGGGTGCCTTAGAGCAGTGGTCCTCAATCAGGGGTACGCATACCGCTGGGGCTACGCAGAGGTCTTCCTGGGGGTACCTCGACTCATCTCTAGATCTTTGCCTAGTTTTACAACAGGCGACATAAAAGGCACTAGCAAAGTCAGCACAAACTAAAATTTCATACAGACAATGTCTTGTTTATACTGCTTTATGTACTATGCACTGGAATGTAAGTACAAGATTTAGATTCCAATCGATTTATTTTATAATGAGATGGTAAAAATGAGAAAGGAAGGCCATTTTTCAGTACGAGGGCACTGGGACACGTTTGTATTTTTATGTCTGGTTTTGTAAGCAAGTAGTTTTTAAGTGAGGTGAAACGTGGGGGTAGGCAAGACAAATTAGACTCCTGGAAGGGGGACAGTAGTCTGGAAAGGTTGAGAACGACTGCCTTAGAGGTATCTCAGGTCTCAGACAGGGAAGGGGGTGGGTGGGAGGAGGGGCCCTCTGAGGAGCAGACATGGGAGAATTGGCTGTGGCTGGGGGGGGGAAGCCCAGTAGCAGAATTCCCCTATCTTTGCACAGAACAGCCCCCCTGGTAACACTCAATAGCACCTCTCCAACCCCCTCCCCTGCCTGGTGTACTCTGGGCTTGCAAACACTCACCTGCAGAGGTGGAGAAGGGCTCTGTTTATTTA
>NW_020696137.1:0-7240 GCF_002925995.2 Terrapene triunguis | reverse complement strand
AAAGGTTTTCTCAAAGCTTCCCAGGGAAGGGAATTAGCTTGTGGGAAGTGGTGGCAGCGGACCAGATCTAAGCTGGTAGTTAAGCTTAGAAGTCTTCATGCAGGCCCCCACACTTGTACCCTAAAGTTCAAAGTGGGGATACCCTAAAGTTCAAAGTGGGGATACAGCCTTGACACCATGCTTTAGGCCCTAAAAACCATTCACAGTGAAAGTGTAACCCACTAGTGAATGTGTGTCATAGATTGTCCGGAGACCGCATTGTAGGCAGTCAGGCGTAGTTGTTGGAGCAGGAATCAGGCTTAGTGGCTGGAGTCCAAATGCTAGAGCCAGGGGTTGAGACAGGGCCAGAACCAGGAAGCAGGGCTAGAAGGTCAGAACCAGAGTCAGAGTCCAAATACCAGAGCCAAGAGTAAAGACAGGGTCGGGATCAGGAATCAGAGCCAAGGGTCAGAATCGGATTACCAGGAGTCAGGGAAGGCAGGCGCACAGTTGGGACAGGATGGAACAAGGCTGGGTTCAGGGCGGGATCTGGGCTGGAGCTGTCGAGGAGCAAAGCAGCAGCAGTGTTTCTCTTCAACTTCTCCATTGCTGACTCCAGCTGCCCCCTTGTTGTCCCTGCTCCAGCCCCCTAGTTAGCCCTAGTTCATGACATAGCATTGCCTGGGGTTGAGAGGTGTTGCCAGCTCACAGACTGCTTCTAGGGAGACAACAGAGGCTAAAGAAACTGAAGTGACTGAGGCAGCATCAGGTCTGTGGCAAGAGCAGTAATCTGAGTAGCTTCCAAACTTTCACCGGGCAGCCCCGCATTAACTCCTATAGTATATCTCCTTAGGACTTGCCCAATACTGTGAGGCCATGAGGCTGGGGGCCATCCAGAGGGGTGGGACTGAAGTACTATACCTCATGCTGCTTCTGGGGCTAACATCACAAGCATTGGTGGAAGAGACAAGCACAGAACCCATATCTCAAGATGGTGGAGAGGATGAAGGAATCTGCTGCATTGAATGGACATGAGGCCCAGAGTGGCTCTTTGTGGCATCCCTAAGCAAATAACCCACACAAACCACTATTTGTGTTTGGCTGGTTGGTTTCCCTGACTCAGTTGTCAAGGAAGCATGCTTGCATTGTGAGTGGGGTGGGAGTGATGAGTCTCAGTTGCTATGGAAATCCTTTTGGCGCTAGGGTATTATGAGATAGAAGTAAGCCTTAGTTGCCATGGAAACCCTGGTTGTTAGGCGATATGGAGAGGGCACCGCCCCGACCCTCCATCTTCTCCTGGGAGAATGGGGATGGAGCTGCTGTAACTCAGTCCCTCCATACTGGCTGATATTTCCGCATTCATATGATGTAGGAATGACATGAGCAATCTCCACTTGATCAAAATGTCTGCCAGTGCCCTTTTTTCTCAATGCGACTGAAGCTACTGCCTACCCTCAAACCAAACTAGCTGCCATGCCCACACAGCCTTTGCAAAAGCCGGTAAGGCTGTCCTTAGTAAAGATGGCTATCGTCTCCTATTGCTTCTAGTGAGATTGAAGCCAGGCTGCCCTAAGACAGTTAGTGGCACTCAGTGCTGTCAGAGACAGGGAAGAACACCAAGGAGGAGCAGGTGAACATGTGGAGGGGGCCCAAGGAGAATCCAGAGGGTGAGGAAAGGAGACTGTAGAGGTGGAAAACTGGAGGCAGAAAGATGTATTTGGGATGGCAGAAAAATAAAGAAGTTACAGATGGAAGGAGAGTGATAGGGTAAGAATGGCAGCTCCCATGCACCAGGGGCCAGAGAAGGGTTTGTGGAGTCCCCTGTCAAGCAGCTTTCTCTGGGGACTGCTTTCATGTTAAGTGTCAGGGCTCCCCCTTCCTTTGGGGGTTATTCATTCAGCCTTCAAGACAACCAGTTCAAACACAGCAACATGCAGCGCTTGCAGTTGTGGTCAGCAGCCCAAGAATTAGGTAAATCCTATGACTTAGTAACTTTTTCAAACTGATGGTGCTGTACATTTTGAAGCTCAGCAACCATGATAGTCTTTAATATCTGGTTAGTTCAATTTCATGTTTTAAATTATTGAAGTTTCTCAATACACCATGTATAGTACGACTTGACTTGTTCCTCAAGGAACTTCTGTTTTTCAGGGAAATGATGGGAAGAGGTGTAGGAATGGCTACCTATGCTTGTGATGTTATAGGCTTCAATCTCATTCACCAACCATCAGTTTTTTAATTTAGGACTTCTGCTCTACTGCGATGCTGTCATAATATTTGATGGCAATGTGTCTTTTTCCATGGCAGCTGTTGTGGTTTCACTGTAGAACAAGTATACAGATGAATGAGGGGAGAAGGGGTTAGAAAAACTGATTTAAATGATTTATTAGATTTAAGCACACAGACATAAGCAATAGGTTTAGGACATTCCAGATATAGTTACCCACAGTCTCAGATGGTTTTGACAAAAATATCTGCAGTTTTGTCCAAGGAGCTAACAGAACTAATGGTCAAGCAAATCTCTTTTGGTAATAATATTCTCTCTTCTCAAAGCTGGAGCAGAGTGGGGAAGTTCCTAGAATGTTTGCTTAATATTTATATTGTTTTGTAAGTCAAGAGCGGACCTCCTTTAATCATGCTATAGTGATTCTCACTCTGGGCTCTGAACACAACAATCTAAATTCAAATCTCAGTGAGAGCTGTGGCTTTTAGGCAATTATTTCATTCAGAGAGAAGGGCAAGATTTTGAAAAATTGATACCTGATGTAGAACCCCAAATCCATATTTATTCACCAGAATAATTGGCCAATTAACAAAGTGCTCAGAACCCATAGTTCCCACAGACTTCTTAGTCTATAATATCCTTGGGCTAGAAACATATCTTCCTAGGGTTTCTGGCAAATCTCCTAAAACACTGTTGAGAATAATAACAACAAGTGATCTGGTGGTGTAGTTTATTTACATGTTACATCATTGCAGGACTTCACTGAAAGCAACTTTTAGTTATACTCCAGGAATGTGTATTATTTGTAAAACATAGGAATTCTGTTCTATTCTACATAACCATTGGAACAACTTTTCAAAGGTTGTGGTGAAATCTCTATCACTGGATTTTTTTTTAATTAAGATCCGATATTTTTCTAAAAACTCTGCTCCAGTTCAAACAGAAATTTATCCAGGAAAGTCCTGTGGCTGGTGTTATGGAGGTCCAACTAGATGCCTGTTTTATACAGGAGGTCAGACAAGATGATCTAATTGTCCCTTTGGCCCTTAATAATTTAAAAATCACAATGATTCTTTCTGGCTTTATAATCTATGAATCTCTTTGTGTAACGGGGTTGGGACTCACCACCGTGGCGCCTCCTACTGATTGTCTTGGGAATTAGCTCAGTCCAGTGGAGCGCCCCCTCCTAGTGGTGTCCCGACCGTCGTCTCCCCTTCAGTTGGCGTGTCTGAGCCCACGTCGCTCACCAACTTGCGGCGTCCTCTTCGGGACCACTGCCCTCCGGCAGTGCCCCTCCGTCTTTCCACACCCCTTCCGGGGGGGGGGGGGGGGGGTCAATCATCAGTCTCCTTGTCCAGCCACCGTAGTCAACCACACACCCCAAAGTCTAATCCCTCCCGTCAGGGATCTGGCGTGGTCTGTACTGGCCGCTCCCTATGGCCAATGGCTAGATGTATTGCAAGGGGGTAGGGGGGGACCCAGGCCCGCCCTCTACTCTGGGTCCCGACCGAGGGACCCTCTGGCGGCAGCCTTGCTGTCCTCCTTCTCTCCCCTCGTCTGTCCGCTTCCCTGGCCGCTTCCCCTATGGCCCCTTGCACCCGCTAGGCCCTTCCAATCAGGGCCTGCAGCCTGGCAGGCCTCAGGCTAGAGCTCCCCTCTGCTCCCTGAGCCTGGCCAGCACTGCGCTGTCCGCGGTGCTAGTCTCCCAGTTTGGGGCTAGACCTTCCCCTCTCGAAGGCCTGGGACAGACTGACTGCTCTCTCCCTGTGCAGTCTTTTATAGGGCTGAGCCTGGCCCTGATTGGCTGTCTCCAACCTGGGCCCTGATTGGCTCCCAGTAAGCCCTTCTCTCATTGGCTGTGTGTCTGTGCAGGCCCACTGGCCTGCCGCAGCCCATAATCTCAGGGAGTGGGGCAGCTGCCCCACTACACTTCCATTCTATATAGGTTCTTATATAGCCCCCATCCCAATGGTATCTGAACACTCAGTAGTACACTAAGCAATCTGACTAACATCAGTCACATGTGGTTTGGTCTCTCTATCTCTCTGCCAGCCTCTCCCCAGAATTTCAGAACCAGATCACTCCAGTGGACAATCTACTCCTGTATCCTATATCTGACAGTAGCCACTACCAGCTGCCTTAGACGAGAAGTATGAAATAAGCTGCCCATAGAAAAAGATTCATCTTAGTCTTGGTTAGTTAGTGGCTCTTTTATGTCCTAAGTCACAACACTTTATAACCCTTGTACAAAGATAAAAGAAGCTTTCTTAAAACTTTGATACTTTTTTCAATAATCTTTCAAACAATAATATTAAAATAGAACCACTGTAGAAGGAGCTGAAAGATGGCAGTCTGCAGCTCTGAATTCAGAGGGAAACACCTGAAACTTTTACTGAAGAACTGAGAGGAAGAGATACAAATTTCCCTAAAATTTCTCCTGAATATTATTATTTCCCCCTCTACCACCAGTCTGAAGAACTAACAGCATTTTACACATCATTTTACTCCCAAAGTCACTTTTCTGCTCCATAATTTTCTCATGGCATTTTTCACCTCCTCATTTCTCAGGGTGTAGATCAAGGGATTCAGCATGGGGGTGATAATGGTGTAGAACACAGCGACCATCTTATCCTCGGAGAAGGTGGTGGAAGGTCGTAAGTAGATGAAGATACATGGCCCAAAATTTAAAATCACTACAGTGATGTGGGAGGCACAAGTGGAGAGAGCTTTGAGACGCCCTTCGGAAGAGTGGCTTCTCAGGGAGGCTAAGATGACTATATAGGATACAACCAGCACAACAAAAGAGGTCAGGGAAATCATCCCGCTATTGGCAACAACCATGATGCCAACAATGAAGGTGTCAGTGCAGGCCAGTTTCAGCAAAGGGTGCACATCACAGAAATAGTGATCAATCTCATTGGGCCCACAGAAGGGTAACTGTACAGTCAGGAGAGTCTGAACCATGGAATGCACAAAGCCCCCTGCCCATGAAGCCACCACCATCCAGCTACACACATGCTTCTTCATAATGGTCGTATAAAGGAGGGGATTACAGATTGCAATATAACGATCATAGGCCATCACTGTGAGGATAAAGATCTCGGTGCCCCCAAATAAATGGACCATAAACAGCTGTGCTATGCAGCCAATGAAGGAGATGGTTTTCCTCTCAACAAGGAAGTCTGCAATCAGTTTTGGGGCTGTGACAGAAGAGTAGCAGATGTCTATGAAGGACAGGTAGCTCAGGAAGAAATACATAGGGCAGTTCAGACGCTCACTGCATATTATAGTGACAATGATGAGGAGATTTCCCAGCACAATGACTAGATAGAAGAGTAAAAACAGCACAAAACACACTTGTTGTAACTCTAGATCCTGGGTGAGTCCTGAGAAGAGGAATTCAGTAACATTATTTGCAGGCTCCATGGACTCAGTGTAATGATGGGTATACAGCATAGAGCTAATTCACCTGTCATAATACAAAATAAGGAAATGAATAATAAATGTATATTGACCAGTGATTATATGAATAATAAGAATGTATTGACAGAAGTAGTAGATTTAGATTAAGGGAAAAAATGGTCAATATTTAACTCAAGGAATAACAGGAACTCAACTTGAATTGCAGAAATATGAGAACAATATATACTCAAAAAATCATTGTAGAAAATTTGGGGAAGATTCATTCTGTTCTTCACACATAATAAATAAGTTGAATGTATCATTAAAGACTTTGAATAAAGAGAAAAATTCAGCCTTAACTATGTTTTGCAACCAGCCCTTCCACGACATACATTGTATTTTATTCTTACTGCATTGTTAAATACCTTCAGGGATCCAAATTTTCAGCCAGGGGTTTGTTCTTTCTCATGATGACCAGATCTCTCTCTTTGCATTTGGGCACATAAATGTCCATAAGTCACATGCAAACATGGGTGTCTCATTTAAGGAGTCAAAGCTTAATAATTAGTCCCTGATTATTTTCTTCACAAGTATTAGTAATCTCTCTGCTGTGCTTCATAAATGCAACCCACTTTGTGAACAAATGTTCCTTAGATAAAATGAAATCACAAGTCCAAAAAACAGATATTATGTCTGCATTAGAGGGTACATTATGGGGATTTCACCCCTAACTTAAGACCTTTTGACACAATTTTTTTTTTTACAAAATTTCCTGGGTTCCTTAACATGGCAAGTGTGGTGAGGGTGTTGACCATACATGGAGAGCAGAGATGTTCCTTGACTTCTTCTATGATGTATGAAGATATGGAGGGAGCAGGGTTGTTAGTGATGTGGGAAGTGGAAAAAGCAGGGTGAGGGGCAGCGGAGGGGCTAATTGTGTGTATTTGGGAGCCCATCTCTGCCCTTAGTATCTCCATCACACGGTACTTCAACTTCTGAAACACAGGAACCTGTCTACTACTGTATCTGTCCTGTACCCCTTGCTCATTGGCTGGGAGGTCTCTGGCCCTGCCCCTGATTCCTGCTCCCATTTCCCTGGGGCCAGGAAGAGATGGCTGAAGCATTGCTTTAGCACAGTTCCAAGTCTGTGCTGATAGGTTGGTTGGGAGTCTATGATCTAGGCTACATCATGACCCTTACAGTCCTCCTGGTTAGGTCTCTATTGTTAGAGAGACATAAAGATGTGACCTAAATTGGTGCTAATCAGAGAGTTCCTGTCTAGAATGATTCTTCAATTCCCTCCATCAGGTTCAATTCCTTTAGGTAGCTTCAATCCCATTATAAATTATGACAAATATTCTTTATGCATAAATAGAATTGCTGAAAACAAAAAAAAATATCTCCCATGGAAAATTATAATGAAAACAAAAAAATTAATTCTCTTCAAAATGCATTGACAATCAGAAACCAAAAAAACCCCACTAGCTTGGAAATTTTCCTGTATTAAGGCTTTCAACAAAACCTGACATTTTTCAAAAAAACTGCAAGTTTTTTTCACAAAAATTGCCATTTAGTTCATAAGCATTTTAAGGAACAAGGTTTTTAGTAAAAAAAATTGATTGACTTTACCACAAG
>NW_020696136.1:0-2876 GCF_002925995.2 Terrapene triunguis | reverse complement strand
GGCTGCTCCATGCAAGCCAAAAAGCACTGTCAGGAAGTGGAAGACCCTGAAGGGTATCAAGAAGGCTGTTTTTTCTTGTGATTCAGCAGTGAAGAGGATCTGCCTTTTGTAAAATCTACTGTAGTGAGGTATTTGGGAGCTCCTAAATGTTGCAACAGCTCATCCACTTGTGGCATAGGGTATGTTGTCTTGATATGGTGGTGTATTAGTCAATTCCATCTGGGTGCAGTGGAGAATACACTGCAGAAGGCCTCACCGAGATGTAAAACCCAGGCTCTTTGTTTAGGAGACTGGCACCCATCTGTACTTGTGCAGGCTCTTGGTGAATGGGTGCTTGAAGCCCCAGTTTGGGTTCTGGTAGGTGAGAAGAGTTAAACATCCCTTCTCTGGTTTTCCAAGGCTTCCGCAGGTTCACATGGGAAATACTGTTTTTTTCCCCTCCTGCCAGGCAGGCAGACTTTGTAGTCCACAAGGTCAACTGAAAAACCACTTCAAAAGGCACTTGCCATCTGGCTAGCACTATGGATTCCATACTAGGGAGTAGCAAAAGTACTCATTACCCAGGTTGGAAGGTCAGTAGGCATGCACCCTGGTTATGTTTGTTCTTGCAAGCTCCCCTCTTTCCCCCCCCCCCGACAGGTTTTCACAAGCAAAAACTCCCAGACTCGAGGCACTCCCTGACATGGAGAACATACTGGGCCATATCATCTGGCCATGCTGTTCCCAGCCCTCATATAGAAGGTCTAATATTCCTCGAGGCTGTCACCCATATAAACAGATCAAAGGGAGAGAATGCAGTGGAACCTTTTAGTACCTCCCTTATGACAAACAAGAAGGGAGAAAGTAATTGGTCCCAATGCTTGGGATCAGAGGATAGAAATTGTTTTTTAGCATCACTTTAAGGGTTTTGTTGAATCTCTCTAATCCATCTGTTTGTTGATGGTAGACATAAGTCTTTGGAGACTTGATCTTCAATAGGGAGCATAACTCCTGCATTAACTGGGATGTAAAGTTGGTCCCTTGATTGGTCAGTATTTTGGGGGGGATCCTTGCTCAAAGTTCCATGGCAACTGCTGTTGCCATTGTGTAGTGTAGTGGGGATGGCCAGGATCACAAGCAAGTGTTCATATCCCACCACACTTTTCTCTAGGAAGTCTACAATATCAGTCTTGATTTGCCTTAAGGGAGTTTTGATCAGGGTGAATGAGATCAAAGGGGCCTTTGGGATGCTCTTTGGGGTAGTTAATTGGTACTATGGACAAGAGGCCCAGTATTCTCTGAGCTAATGGTGGTCACTGGGCCAGCAGGAATGAGTCAATACAGAGACTGGGAGAAAACCTTGTGCAAAGTGCCCAGCAGATAGGATGTCACAAACTAGCTGTAGGAGTGCCCGGTTGTATAACGGAGGTATCAATAACTGGGTCTTTACCTCCTCAGTCTGTTTATTGCATTCAACTTGCTAGAGGCATACTTCACAGATTATGAAATGGGACCACTGCCTCGGACATCAAAATTTCATCGTTCATAGCAAGAATTCGATCGTAAGCCATCAAGTTTTCCATTAGCTCAGTTAAAGACCCTGGGTGGTCCCCCAGTGGGGATTATTCATATGAACTGCTCAACCAGTATTAACTCGTCCACTTGAGCTCCAATTTGCTCCTCTGGCTGCAACCACTGCCAGCAAATGGCCCTTTAATTTCTGAGCCATCCCCTGTGGCCATGCTCCCCACAGATATGTTTCTGACTGGAAGCAGCAGCTGTCTCTCTCTTCACTAATATAGAAAGAGTCCAGCATGGCAGCCTTAACCAGTGTATAATTCTGTGCAGCCACTGGGTCAAGCTCTTGGTAGTCTGCCTGTGCTGGGCAGGGTCCAATGCTCTGGAGGCATTGGGAGGCCACTGCCATCTGCTCTAAAGTGGACATCACAGAATCTTTCTTGACATCAGGACCCATTTCAGTCAACTTCATATGTAACATGGCAGCACTGGCCCTGGGCTCACAGCCAACTGCTGGACCCCTGGCTGCCCCATCAGTCACTATTGTACCAAGTTTTGTTGCAGGTCTTCTGCTTAGTCACCGTCTCTCATAGCAGCTGATGTTGTTGGCTCATCTGCAGCTGTTGTTGGGCACCCAACTGTTGCAATAGCTGCTGAAGGAGCTGTTGTTACTGAGTTGCCTGTTATTGCTGGCTTTCCCTCAGCCACCTGCACCACTGCTCTGGATCCATGCTGCTTGGGTTCTCTATCTCTCACGTGCATGGGCTTTCAATCTCCCCCAGTTTACCCTTGTGTCAGATTTAGGAAGCGAATGCCCACATTCTCCAATATATATATAAGTAAAGATGGTCCCTCCACCTCTCCAGATGGTCCAAGCAGCTGAAGCTCTTTAGCAGCTCTGCTGGTAAGCAGTCCCTGCTCCAAGGGGTTTGGGTGATCGGTGTTCCCATTGTGCTTCTCTAAGAGTGTCATCCTGTACTGTGTTTGGATCCTCCCTTTGAAGGAGCTCCTCTCCAGGTTTGAGGAGCTTCACAGGGGCACTGGCTTTGGGCTGACTGTGCCCACAGGATCTCTTTAACCCCTTCCTCACTGGCCTCCCACCACTGCATAGTACTGGCAACTCTATACCTGACAGTTTCTTAATCACCTAAGCAATGAATTTGACATTTGCTTTTGTCATTTATTTTCTAAAACTACAACAACCAATTGTTTCAGTGCCTTTTGAATACAGTTTTCTGCCATGCTCAGATTAAGTTTCCCTAAAATAAAAATCCCCCTTTGTTAGAGGCAGATTGGAGCATTATACCTGTTATTTAACTTCTACCCTGGATTTGGATTTGAACTTTCAGTGCTTGAACTTGATGACTGTCATGTACCCT
>NW_020696135.1:0-1232 GCF_002925995.2 Terrapene triunguis | reverse complement strand
CGCTCTTATAAATGTCGAGTGTCGCTGCGAGCGTCTTCTCTGTTACTGCGGTTCCTGGAGGTGGCGATGTCAGATCCACTCCTGCTGGCAGAGTGCAGCGATCTGGGTTAATCTGGTTTCCTGCTGCGCCATCACTCCTGCCCGTCTCCATGGTGGTATCTTCCACTGGTGTTGGAGGACGTGTGGAACAAAAGGAGCTTGTGCTTTGCTTCCCTGTCTGCAATGTGCTGCGATGGTCTGGGGTTTCTTTCCCTATCAATGCTGCTGCCCCAGGATGCTTCCAGGAGTAAGACCTGGCCATTTGCTGCCTTCTGTCGGTGGGTAGGGCATGTACATCTTCCAGCCACCTCTGACTGGGGGCCCTTAGAGGCAACTGACTAGACCGAGCCTTCTTGGAACGCAGCTGAAATGGTGACCGGTACGGAGTCACGATGCCCCCGCACGTAGGGTGAGAGAGCCGGCCTCTCTCCTCTGGGGAAGGAGACATGAACCTCCTCAGGGAATCCTGGATCCTCATGGGCAGTTCCCATCTTTGCTGCACTTGCATCTTTGTAATGTGGAACTCCAGCTGCTTTTTAACGTCCCTCTCAAGGAAGAGCAGCTCCCCAAGGATGGGAACCACCTCAACCTCGGGCTTTGCCTTCAGGGAGGACAGCTTGGGAACTGGGGGTAGGAAAGCCTGCAGGGATTTCAACCGGGCATCCGGCAAACCCCACTCCTGCTGCAGCTTCTTCTGCTGCATGTGCCTGTCCAAGTTCTCCCTGACCTCATCGAGCAGGAAATCGGTCTCCATCTCACAGAACTCCACACCAGCTCCCCTGGCTGAGATGGCGTGAGGCAGCTTTGCCAGGGGCTCTGGGTCCAGGGTGAGCAGCCCCCACTGTATGATGAAATGCTTACGCCTTATGTGGCATTCGATGGGGTGGGTAGGCTGTTGTCCCATCATTGGCAATGCCGCTGTCCTGGGCTTGCCTGGCTCCCTAGGGAGGCGGAGTGGCCCAGGCAGGGCAGTCTCTCTCAGGAGGGGAGCATCTCTCTGTGACTCTCTCACCATCTTAGGAAACACCTTCATTTGGATCTCCAAGCATTTCTGAGCTACGTGATCCTGCAGCTTGACCACCGCCGTGGGCACAAGCCTGGCCAGGATGGCATCAGGGGATGCCATGATCCTGTGGGCCTTTTGGGGCAGGGATCCCGAGGGGCACACACATGGTTCCTGGATCTCCTGTGCA
>NW_020696134.1:0-8404 GCF_002925995.2 Terrapene triunguis | reverse complement strand
TCTCTGTACACAGAGAGCTGTTACCCTTCCCTTTATAGTTATGACACCCTCTCATTGATAATCCTGATTGCATGGAGCTTAATCGCATTTTGTCTTTAGAGTATAAGAAAACTCTGACAAAGGTTTGTTGAGTGTTCTCAAGGGAGGGATTGTTGGGGTCCACTAGGCATAGCTACCAGGTAACTCGGGAGAGCGGAAGGCCAAAAGTGTCAATGAAACTCTTTTGCTCTGGGCCTATCTGAACCCCCAAACCCCATCTTGTGAACTCTCACCTACTTCTGTGCTAACTACTTACATGCTCTGTAGCAGGCTGAAGCAGAAATGTATTGGTCAGCGTTTCTAGCAGATGGCTGCAGTTTCACTCACACTAGCAGAAATAATAGAGATAAGGAGGAGGGAAAGGAGGGGTAGTTAGTTTACAGGCATCTAACCCAAGGTCGCGAAGACTGAGAAAGTTTTCTCACAAGCTTATGTAGAGCTTATTGTAACAGTTGTCTGGAAGGGAGGGGTAAGGGGGAATAGCCAGACAAAGAGATGTATGCAAACAGTTTGGAGTATAAAAGGTAAAAGTTGTTTGTATGTGTTGCACTGGATTTGAGACATGCTGGTCTCCTAGTGCCATTTCAGAGCTCTGAAATAAACTTGGCTTGCTTTCTCTCCTCGGTGTCTTTATTGGTGCCAAGCACACCGGGCGACGGACCATTGTTGTCCCCTCGAGCCTTTTAGGCGGGCAACACCCCTGTCTCTTGGTATTAGGATGAAGGAGGCCCAGGGTGTAATGCTGCATACTGTGGTCCCAGGAGATGCCAGGGTCAGGGTGGATGCAACCCATTAGGCGACCTAGGCGGTCACCTAGGGCGCTACAATTTGGGGGGTGGCGACCGCAGTGGTATTTCTGTGGCTGGACCTTCCGCTGCCTCTGTGGGGGGCACCATTTCGGGGTGGGACCTTAAGCCGCCTAGGGCGGCAGAAAAGCTGGCGGCACTCCTGGCCAGGGTGCAGCCATGATGATAATCCTCCCTCCTTCCCCTGAGTGCAGTCAGAACATTTTGTGTTTGCTTCCTTTCCTCTGTAATTTTTTCTCCCGCCCCTTTTTGAGGACACCCAAAGGAAGTGATGGCTGGACTACCCCTCCCTTCATTATAGAAGTCTCCAGTTTGGCCTAATTTCCCACACATGAATTTTGATCCATTGATTTCTGGTCCGAAGCTTCTCTTGTTTACCAGGGACGATTTTCATGCAGGCTTTAAGTGCAATCAGGGGGCCTGTCTGTTTGGACTAATTCAGTCTCTGTCTCACTTTTGTATCTTTCCCAATCAACATTTATTGCTATGTGTGATTGGAGATTTCGTCAACTTTTACACTTTCCGGTTGATCTTAAAATAAAGGTAAACTTGTAGGCCCAGTTATTACAACAGCTCCCCCACCCCCCCACAACTCTGCCGGTGCCCCTTCAACCTGCAGCCAAATGTAAGGCACCGGAAGGTCCCGGAACTCATGAAAATTACTGAGGACCTGGGCGTCCTAATTTCTTGAGTGACTTGAGAGTGGCAGTCAGAGAACACGCACCTGTTGGGCTGCAGTGCTGTCAGTACAGGAAGAGAGGATTGTAGCCAGCTTGAGGTAGATCAAACTCTCCAAGGACAAATTTAAAATGGCCCCAACCTGACTTTCCCTCACCACTCCGGATTGTGGCAATTAGTGCTCTGATCTCTGAGCAGCACAACTGCAGTGATCAGTGGAACAGCATGACAAAGGGTGACGTGTGGTAACATTGCACATTGTGGCACCTAACTGCTACATTATTCTTTTCCTGCAGAATAAGAATGATTCTCTGAAGGAAGAAGACCTCCCATTGGATGCCGTTGGGTGTCTGCCCTATCTCTGAGGGGCAGAAATGTGTTCTTCAAATTTCAGCAATGAAAGAAGGAGAGAGAAATGGGGAAGGACACACTGAGAGAGAAAGAGATTGAGGAATGAGTGATGTAAATTATTTTATTTTCTCTTAGCACCAAAGACGGGTCTGGAGTTTTGGAAGAAACAGGCTGCAGTGGGTTGCAATTTGGCTTCCTCTCCCATTGGCTCCAGGCAAGGGAAGGAAGGTGGGTATGTGGAAAGAGACACTCAGGCCTGGTCCACACTAACCCCCCACTTCGAACTAAGATACGCAACTTCAGCTACGTTAATAACGTAGCTGAAGTCGAAGTACCTTAGTTCGAACTTACCGTGGGTCCAGACGCGGCAGGCAGGCTCCCCCATCGACTCCGCGTACTCCTCTCACGGAGCAGGAGTACTGGCGTCGACGGCGAGCACTTCTGGGATCGATTTATCGCATCTAGACAAGACGCGATAAATCGATCCCAGAAGATCGATTGCTTACTGCCGGACCCGGAGGTAAGTATAGATGTAGCCTCAGAGGAATGTACCAAGGTATTCACAGGACAGAAACACACGCAAGAAGCAACCCTGGAGACAGAAATGACACACAAAAGACAAATGTTCCCAACAAAAGAGGAGGAAGAGGAGACATGCAAGAGGCTCACACCCACAAAACAGAAACATACACACAAGAAACATAACATGATACACACAAGATTGACTTAAGCAAGGGATTCAAACACCCACAACGAAATCCAAACATGAGGTCTGGAAAGATGACAAAAACAAGCTTGGGTTTTTCCGTTTTTGGCAATACCACTAAAAAAGTGTTGATATGACTAGGGCTAGTTGCCAACCATAGTGAGGATTAACCCATACCGGTGTGAACCATGGTTCTACTGTTATAGCTGAATCCAGACTAGGGATTGCACTGGAAATTGGTACAAAAACTGCTTTCTGTCTCTCTCTCCATCCATCCTCATTCACACTCATTTCTCTCTCTCCATCTATCAATCCCCACACACCCATCTCTCTCTATTTACTTATATTTGTGCCCATCCTGTTCGGGGAGTCTCTGAAAACCAGAAAAAAAATCCAGTGCACTCCTTAACTGTTCTGTGGCTTCTGTTCCTGCTATCCCCAGTGTAACACAACCAGACAGTGATTTAGGGAGCACAGGGAATTGCAGATGGGGCAAAATATTGAAAAATGAAGAGAATAATGTCCAGTAACCCTTAACCATGCTGAATATCAGGATTCCTCTTTATTAGATTGAATGCACAATACCAGAAGGGTGAAACTGATGGATAGTTCTTAATCAAATGACTGTTTTTTAGATGGCCACTATATTGCAGCAGGGAGTACAAGATAAGTATGGAGCAGTAATACTGTATAATGGGCACTAGGGGCAGCAGAGGGTGGGGAATGGACACTGGTGGCTGTAGAGGATGGGGGATGGGCTCTAGGGACAGTAGAGAGTGGGGGATGGGTAATGGGTGGTTATACTATACAGACTAGGGTGAGGGGTGGAAACACCTAAATCACATGACTAGTGTTTGGAGGTGGCTGAGGAGCCAGGTGCCGTAGCAGTGTGGGAGGGACAGAGCGGGGGTTAGAGGAAGAAACAGTGTCCTCTGCCTGACTCCACACCCAGCCTGGGCCCTACATCTACTCATGAAAGTAAATAGGGAACGCATAGCAGCAGCGGATGATAATTTGCCGGCGATAGAATGTCCCATTGTACAAGTGAATCTTGTTATGAGTCTTGTTATATCTGCAGGTGGTGACTTTGAAGGAATGTTTGCTCTTGCGTAGGTCAGGAGGGAAGGGTATCCCGTTCGTACGGCAGACACTCTTGATAGCTTCGATGGGTATATGGATGAAGGTGTTGATGGGCTTCTTGTATAATGACACTCTCCGCATCCTCGTTGCGCAGTAGGCGTTGTGCTTGTAGAATGAGGTCCGTAGATAGTCCACATGGTTCCTCAAGAATGTTTTGAACTCTGGGACACATGACCACCCACTGGCCAAAGTCAGGCAGGCTGTCAGCAGGACAAGGGGCAGCAGGAGCAAGGGGCGGGGTCCCCTCATAGCCATGGCCTGTCTGGATCAACCTGCAGTAGGGTGAGAGGGGGGAGATGGATGGAGACAGTGCGAGGTGGGGATCTGCCTCCTCCATAGCACCTCCTGGGCACAACCTTGTCCCATCCCACCCCTCTCTGCACCCAAACCCCACCCCTCCTGATATCCACTGCCGGCCCCACTCAGCCCAGAGCCCCTCCCATTCTTCCAGACATTCTTCTTGTGCTGAGGCATTCTCAGAACCTGGCTCATCAGGGGCTCCATTGTGCCAGGTGCTGTCCTGACCCCACCGAGATCGGGGCCAGCTCCTCTAACCCACTGCTCCTCATTCCCCTCCCAGAGCCAGGGATAGAACCCAGGTGTTTGGTGTCTCAGACTGTGACCGGGGGGGGACCCCTGCCCTTGTGCCAGCTGCTGCACAGACTCCAACTGAAATCATCTCCCGCCTCCTCTAACCCTCTGTTGTCCACCCAGAGGTGGAGAGTGAACCCAGGAGTCCTGACTCCCAGCCCCCATGCTGTGACCACTAGAACAGTGATACTCAGACCTCAGTAGCAGAGGAGCCAAATTAGCAATCAAAATTACCCAAATGAGCCACAGCAGTGTGAATTCATTGTTTCATTGACTATAGTACTAGTCATATTTAAACAGTGTGACGGGCAAATATTTAGTATTGATTGATAGATGATAGATGATAGATACTTGCCTGTTATACTGTTATATATATATATATATATATATATATTATTCTCAATTAATAAAAATGACTTATTGCAAGCTGATAACTTAATTGGTTAACAGTAAAAACATCTTGATTGGTTAATAACTGAGATTGGTTAATAATTAAATCACATGGTGCTTTAATATCATCTGCTACAAAGAGCCGCAGGAGACACATTAAAGAGTCACTTGCGGCTCGCGAGCTGCAAGTCTATCACTGCACTAGCTCATGCTGCCTCCCAGAAGCAAACCCTGTGGTTGCAGCCCCATGTGACACTGTTCTCTCCTCTGTCCAGACCGGTGGAAACTTCTGCAACTTACTCAATTCCTTGATTTTTCCTGTTCTCAGAGCGATGGATTCCAGCTTCTGCTGAGCTGAACCTCACCCTGATCCTCCTGCCCATTGTGTAGCGGGTTATATAGAGCCCAGCCAGATATGGAGGGAGAGGAGTGGGAGGGAAAATCCAGTAAGCTATTGGGTAAACATGATTTCCCGATATCTGGCAATTAAAAGCAGTGGACCAGCAGGCAGGGCGTGGGTGGAGAACGAACAGCACATGTCCTGCCAGAGATCTGAGCTCCACAAAAACATCTCAGAGTGTGTCTGCCCAGCAAGCGAAGGTGCAGTTGTAGCGTGGGTGGGTGTAGTCATGCCATCTTTAACCTAGCTAGTGTGCGTAGCAATATCAGATGGCACAGACTTCACCCCGGAGTAGCTGCCCGAGTGCCAGCCTTCCAGGGACCCTCATACCTACTCTGGTTGCCACCCGGTGCTGTAGACCATGCCAACATGTCCCCACTGCAGTTATTTCCCATGCTAGGTAGATTAATGCTAGTGTAGGGATACCCACCCGTGCTGCAATCACACCTTCATTTGCTGTGTAGATGGACCCTGAGTCCTGACCCACTGGCACCTTCCCAATCCAGTCCCAACCTAGAAACTCACAGCTCTGAAGGTGCCCCCCAGTCTGGACCCACACATGCCTGCAATCCCAGTGCTGGGCTCTGTTGCTCTAATTTAGGTGGAATATATAGACCCAAAGTATCAATGGTGTTAACCTGGCCCTGTCACTCTCCAGGATGAAACAATGTTAAAGGGAGTTAGGTACCCAGAGCCCTCAGCTTGCTCAGTCCCATGGAAAACGCACCATTAACAATCCTTTTAACCTTTTATTAAAGATACAGAAAAGCAGGGAAAGCAACTCAAGCATTTGAATTGTAAAGTACTAAGGCTTTTATTTTAACTACATCCCTTGTTCCCTTTCCTGTTAGTTGGGGAGAGTTTTCGTAACTCCCTGTGTGACAGTTTCATAAATGGTATTAAAGATGTTAATAACTCTCCTCTGGGGACAAAGAGAAGAAGTTAGTGGCTGCAGCTGCCATTGTTGCTGCTATTGCTACACTCCAAATCTCTTTCCTAGAAGACAAAATGCACCAGACACACACGAGAGGGGAAAGAGAAGAATGGCAAAGAGAGACAATGCAGCTTCTGTCTATGGTGTGACTCTCCCTCGCAGCCTCAATGCTGGAGAAACCCAGGCCTAGCACATGATCTTACCAGCTGCTCTGAGACTTGGTAGTAGGGTTACCATATTTCCACAATCAAAAAAGAGGACACTGGGGAGGGGGGGGGGAGCCATGCTCTAGCTCAGCCCCTGCTCCGCCCCATCCACTCCCTCCCACTTCCCACCCCCTGACTGCCCCCCTCAGAATCCCCAACCCCCCCCACTTCTTGTCCCTTGACTATCCCCTCCTGAGAATCCCCCACCCTAACTGCCCACCTAGGACCCTACCTGTCCCCTGACTGCCCCAACCCTTATCCACACCCCCACACCGAACTCCCGACCTATCCAACCCTCCCCCTGCTCCCTGACTGCCCCCCGGGACTCCCCTTACGATGCCCATGCCGGTCAGATGCTGGCTTCATGTGGAGGCAAAACGCTGCCGGGCTGCCCCCCGCAGAGTGCTGAGGCAGGGGGAGAGGGGAGCAGGGGAGGGTCTCTGGCTGCTGGAGGCCAATGGGAGCGGCTCAATCAGGCCCAGCCGCCCAATCAGCCACGCCGCACTCTGCATGGAAGGGAGGGAGGGAGAGGAAGGGGGAAAATCCCAGACCTTTTAACCTTATTACCAATTCCTCCCGGACGGCTATTTAAAGACAAAAAAGCCGGACATGTCCGGGGAAATACGGACGGATGGTAACCCTACTTGGTAGCTTCTACAAGCCTGGGGTGTTCAGGGCATTGTGTTTAACAGCCTCTTTGGTCACACAGCCACCGTAGTATTGCGAAAAATCCAGTCTTGGCCAGCTATTGGCTAACACTTTTATTAAACAGAAGGAAAAAGGAGAGGAGTAGGAAAGAGGAAAAATAAATTGGGAAGGAAAAAAGGCCACGGCGTGTGTGTGTGTGTCTGTGTGTGTGGAGGGGGCGGGGGGACAAAGTCTCCCATCCCAGGTGTTGGTTGGGATTTAGCTGGAGCTGGTGGAAGTGGCCTTGTCAGCTGGGTCCCTCTCTCTGGTCCAGATGTCTCTTGGGATTTGGATGAAGGAGGCCCAGGCATGTTATGCTGGAACCTGTGCTACCAGGAGATGGCCTGGATAGCAGCCCTGATGATAATGCTCACTCCTTCCCCTGCATTCAATCAGTGATTGTTGCATTTGCTTCCTCTCCTCTGACAATTTTTCTCCCAAACTCACCCTTTTGAAAGGAGTAATGGGTGGAACAGCTCCTCCCTTCACTATTTTGTTCACCAATTAGGCCTAATTTCCCACACACCAATTCTGTCCATTGATTTCTGGTCCCACACTTCTCTTGTTTTCAAGGCCTTGAATGGTATCAGGGGGCCTTTCTGGGCTAATTCAGTTTCTGTCTCATTTTTGCACCTTTCCTTATCAACCTTTCTTGTTATATGTGATAGGAAGGTTCATAAACTTTCACTCTTCACAGCTGAGCTTAAAATTAGGTTAAATTTTTAGGCCCAATTATTACAGCACTCCCCATCCCTCACAGTTCTGCTTGTGCATCTCAATCCCAACTCACAGCTCCTGCTATCCCAGCTGTGGGCTCCCACACAGCTCTGCCAGTGCCCCTCATGTCTGGTCTGCAGTCCCCTCCAAGGTGCCTAAAAAAATTGGGTGCCATGAAAATTAGTGGGGAACCTAGCATCCTAACTGCTTGGGTGACTTGAAGGGGGCAGTCAGAGCACACGAACCCCCTGGGCTGCAGTGCTGTCACTACAGGAAGAGGGGATAGTAGCCAGCTTGTGCTAAATCAAACTCTGCCAGTACAAATTAAAATGGCCACAACCACATTTCAGCTCACAGCTCTTGATTGTTAAGCTGAGTGCTCTGACCCCTCAGCAGCAGAACTGCCATGGTCAGTAGAGCAGCATGACAAGGGGTGACAAACATTGCACATTGTGGCATCTAATCATGTATTATTCTATCCTTGCAGGGTAAAAGCGATTCTCTGAAGGAAAGAGAACTGCCACTGGATGCCGTTGGGTGTCTGCCTCATTTCTGAGGGCAGAAATGTGCCCTTGGAAGTTTAATGATGAAAAAAGGAGAGGGAGGTGTGTGTGTGTGGGGAGGGGGAGGAGGGATGACAAATGGAGAGAGAGAAATTGAGAGAGGAGTGGGGTAAATTATTTTCTCTTGGGACCAAAGGCAGGTGTGGAGTTGTCAAAGCTGGATCCCCACTTTGAACTTTAGGGTTCAAATGTAGGG
>NW_020696133.1:1695-3438 GCF_002925995.2 Terrapene triunguis | reverse complement strand
AATCCTTTAGAATCTAAAATCTAAAGGTTTATTCATAAAGGGAAAAAGATAGAGATGAGAGCTAGAATTGGTTAAGTAGAATCAATTACATACAGTAATGGCAAAGTTCTTGGTTCAGGCTTGCAGCAGCGATAGAATAAACTGCAGGTTCAAATCAAGTCTCTGGAATACATCCCCCGCTGGGATGGGTCCTCAGTCCTTTGTTCAAAGCTTCAGCTTGTAGCAAAGTTCCTCCAGAGGTATGAAGCAGGATTGAAGACAAGATGGAGATGAGGCATCAGCCTTATATAGTCTTTTCCAGGTGTAAGAACACCTCTTTGTCCTTACTGTGGAAAATTACAGCAAAATGGAGTCTGGAGTCACATGGGCAAGTTCCTGCATACTTTGCTGAGTCTCAAGGCATATTTGCCTTCTCTCAATGGGTCCATTGTATATCTGATGGTCCTTAATGGGCCATCAAGCAGGCTAGGCAGAGCTAACACCAGTTTGTCTGGGTTACCCAGCAGCATAGCATAAGTTTGCCATACAGACAGTATAGAGCCAATATTCATAACTTCAACTGCAAAATTGATACACACATATAGACAGCCTAATCATAACCAGTAAACCATAACCTTGTCTTAGACACCCCATTTGACCCCCTTTATACAAGATTTGGGTGCCACTACAGGACCCTGGTTGCACCAATGATCTATATGGTCCCAGATTATATCAATAACGTCACACCTGGAGAACTAAATTCTTCTTTTCACCTATAAAGCAAGTTCACTTGTCTAAGGCAATGTGTCTGTCATGTAACCTGGAGGTACCATGTCTAGGGAAAAGACAGGAGGTTGGTCTAATACAAGAGCTGTGATTTTCTAAGAGTCCTGAGGTGTTAAACGCAAGTTCCCAAGGACTCCTTTAATTCCATTAGGCCCTACTCCAGAAGGGAGCAACAATGTTCACTGTTGGACAATATTCCCGCCACCATTGCCTCTGGGACAGAATGCAGGAGATCCAGTTTTTTGGAACATATTTCTGGTAGAGGAGGTATCTAGGAAGCCGTGCAGAAGCTGTTCGGAGGGGTGAGCATGGTGGTTTAAGGTAGATGGCCATTCATTTGGTTTTAAGCCAGTTAATCCCCTTTTGGTGTGGCTTGTCCCGTCTGGTACTGAGAGAAAACCAGATGTGGTTTTGTCCAGTATAACGGACTAGGGAGGCATGCAAATTCACACTGGTGGGTGGGGCCACGCAGGCACGGGCAGGGCCACAGCATTCCCAGAACTACCAGAATGTCCGGTATTCTGGGAATGCGTCAGTGGCCAACCTAATTGAGGGCAGAGTTGGGTAACATTTTCCCAAGCCATTGGCAGATTGTTTAACTCAGATAAAAACATAGCAGCATCTGTCACGAACATGTTGAGGAAACCATTTCCCATGGGTGGTGTTTATACAGCGACACTGTACAGCTACACGGGTCAAGGGCTCCATCTGAGCTGGAGACACCTCCCTCAGCCAGGAGGACAGGGCCTCACAGACAGTTGTACTAATGCAACGCTATGGACTCTACTAGTGTTTATTCTCTGTGTGGCCCCTTCTCCTCTCCCCCATCCCTACACATCCGTAAAGTCACAGAGTCATAGAGTTCAAGGCCAGGAGGGATGACCAGATCATTCAGTCTGACATACTGTACGCCAACACCACCTGGCACCTGCACACCAAACCCAACAACTGAAATTAGACCAAAGTGTCACAGCCCTC
>NW_020696133.1:0-1685 GCF_002925995.2 Terrapene triunguis | reverse complement strand
AAGAACCAGCCAGCCAAGCACCCGAGAGAGAGAGAGAATGGCTGAGTGCCACCTCAGAGCCCTGGCACAACCCTCCCAATGTCCCATCTCCAGCTAGGGCTGCCCCAATGCTTCAGAGATTAAAAATAAACCCTCCCAGAATATGCTGGGGGGGGGGGAGAATCTCTTCCAGACCCCTGCCAGTGGCCAGATGAAACCCTGAAGCATGAGCTTTTAGAAACATAAGACATATGCCGCAAGTGAGACCCAGGCTTGCTGAGCACTACCCTCCACCATCACAAGCAGCCCCATCATACAATCCCACTCAGACATGTGTCCAGCTCTCTCTTAAAATGAATTCAGTCATTTGCCCCCCACAACTTCTATTTGGAGGCTGCTCCAGAACCTCGCCCCTCTGGTGGTTAGAAACCTCCCTGTAATTTCTAGCCAGTCTCTCCATCTCTCACATGTCCGAATGTACAAGTGAGCCAGGCTAACAAAGTCTGGCTCCTTGTCCCCCTTCAGTGGTTAGGCCACAAATGGTGGTTTATAAGACAATGGGCCCAGTCCCCAGCCGGTGGCAATGGATATACAGCTCCATTGGAGGCAGTAGCTCAGATCCACAGATGCTGCAAATTGCTTTAGCGCCACCAAAGTCAATGGAACTACACTGATGTGTTGAAGATCTACCCCAAACGTCTTCTCTCACCTACCCCAGTCTTACACCAGTCTGACTCCTTTGGTTCCAACAAAGCCACTCCTGATTTATACACACAAGCAAGACAACTCCCATCATTGTTTTCAGTGGCCATCGAACCGGTGCTAGTGGCCAAGCAGTGTAATGGAGATTTTTAACGTTGCAGTCTATATGATTTTTTAAAAATATGCTAATGAGTGAATATAATGTAACTGGAATATGCTTCATGCAAAAGGTCTCTTGTAAGGTATCATTACAAAGCTTTTAATCTGCTGAGTGTGGTCACCCTATTTGTATAAATGTATCGCTCTTATATCTGAAACTACAAATATGAAATATAACTCCAAGGTCCTATTGTAATTATGCAAAGTGTGGGCCCTTAATGGTAGTTTGGAATCTTGATGGCTCCCATCAACTAGGACAATCTACAGACAGTCTGTAGATGGCTCTGTTTACTTTCAAGCCTTCCTGTGAGTCAGGCTGGGAAGAATGAAGACTTGGGGTCTCACAGGAAATGTAACCATGTCACCTGGTACTGGAATCCATCTTAAAGCTGGGGCTTTTCCATTTAGAAGGAGGGGTGGAGACCCAAAGAGAGAAAAGATTCCTGCCTTGTGCCAAAGCTATATAAGGGGGTGAAACAGAACAAAGGGGGCTGCAGTCATGAGAAATCCCCGAGCTACCACCTGAGCTGTAAAAAGGGCAGTACCAGGGGAAAGGACTGTGCCCAGACTAGGAAGGTGTCCAGTCTGTGAAAGAAACGTATTGAAACATTTCTGAGGGTGAGATCTTATCTGTATTCAGTTTCTTACTGTATTAGCCATAGACGCGTGTTTTATTTTATTTTACTTGGTAATTCACTTTGTTCTGTCTGTTACTACTTGAAACCACTTAAAACCTACTTTCTGTATTTAATAAAATCACTTTTAACTTATTAATTAACTCAGAGTATGTATTAATACCTGGGGGGAGCAAACAGCTGTGCATATCTCTCTATCAGTGTTATAGA
>NW_020696132.1:0-5677 GCF_002925995.2 Terrapene triunguis | reverse complement strand
TATTCACCCACGAAAGCTTATGCTCCAATACATCTGTTAGTCTATAAGGTGCCACAGGACTCTTCATTGCTTAAAACAGACAAATATATCAAAGTGCAGAACTGTGTTTCTAGCTTGCAATTGTCACAATTTTCCTTGCTATAACTGTTAGTTAACAAAGACATTTGCAGATAGATAGTCAACCACAAACACATACACAACTCCTAGCCTGAATTTTTATTCTCCTTATTATAATGAGGGTACTAAATTTAAATACTGATGTTTTAATAGGCATCCATCCACATGCTGCATTTAGATGCATGTATAACCATAATTTCCCTAGGTGCCAGCTTCAGTATAGATTTTGAGGTTTTATTTAAATACCTATATTTGCAATTTGGGCCCTTTACTGTCACACATTTTGGATTTCAGCCATGCACAGGCATGTGGGATGGGGAAGAGTGGTTAGAAATCAAGAAGCCATCTCTCTTTGTCCCTGCATGTAAGGAACAGGCATAGAAGCAATCTCTGTGGTCTACTCAGCACAGGATGACTTGACGCTAGCACCCACAGTGGCACTGACCTATTCAAAGGGCCAGCCTTTGCTGTGGCCCAACCCTCTCTTCTTCAGAATATTTCTATTGTGTAGACAGCAGGCAGGGGGTGGGGGATTTGTACATTGCCTGCCTGCTGCACAGGGAGTCTTGGAGTTTCCATAGGAATGGTGCATCTCTGCACTGACACCAAAGACTTAAAGGCCCAGGCAGGCCCCTTGCATATTATTCCCATATATTTTTCCCTTTAATAGCCTCAGAACATCCATGTCTCTCTCCGGCATCTAAGCCAGTAGTGCCAGCATGCAGGGCTACAGTCCATGGTGAAATTGAAGTCCATCCTCCCCATGTCTTCCTTTAAGCACCTCTTTGTCGTCCCCCTCCCAATCCTTACCTGTCATAACAAAGGGTATGTCTACACTACAGGATTAATCCAAATTTAGATAATTCGAATTTGGGAAACAGGTTGTATAAATTCGATTGTGCGCGGCCACACTAAGCACATTAATTCGGTTTTTAACCACATTAATTCGGTGGTGTGCGGCCACACTACCCCATTACTTTAACCACAGTAATTCGGTGGTGTGCGGCCACACTAACCCTAATTCGAATTAACAAAATCGATTTAGGCACTACTCCGCTCGTCGAGGTGGAGTACAGAAATCGATTTTAAGTGCCCTTTAATTCGAATTAACTGGCTCTGTAGTGTGGACAGGTGAAGGGTTAATTCGGATTAACGCAGCTAAATCCGAATTAAAGTCGTAGTGTAGACCAGGCCAAAATGACAGGAATCCTGTGTGGCTCAAACATTAATGGACTTGCTGCCTGCTGCTGGTGGAAACAAAGACAGAGATTTTAAATCCTTTTGAGCCAGCTGTGGAGGAAGCTCAGCAGAAATACTGCAATAAAACTTCTAAGCTCTGAAGAACTGTTTTTCCTGATCGAGTTTCTGTGCAAAGAGACTTAAGAAGTATTCTTATTGCCAACTCAATCCCCAACTAAAAGGTTTCCAAACCCTTCCTGTTTTGGAGAAAGCCTTTCTCAGCTTAAGAGGACCCAAAGGGAAGCTTATGAAAAGCAGGGGCTTGCTACTTCTAAGTTTGAGATTTCATGGATGGGGTGGATAGGCGTACAGCAAAGTATGACCCTTCCTTCTAAATTCCTGGCTGGTCGGCATAGAATTCCTCTGCATTTAAATACTGCCTCTTCCCTCCTAAATTAACAGTTGGCTATGTAATTTTATTTAAAATAAAGAAGTTTTGTTTCCAGAAATGCTAGAGTTACACTGAACGTTTGTTTGTTTGTTTTTTTGGATTCTACGTACACCAAAAGCCATTCACCTATGTTGCTGGTTTAGGACAATGGTTTGCAAACTTTCTCATATTGCTGATAACTTCTTAAATTAGATGGTCCATGAGATGGGACCAACCTCTTCCACCAGTCCCAAGTAAGAAAGAGGAGCAATCTATCCGAGATAAAATGAATAATGATAGAAATTCAGTAACCCAAATCCTGACGTTCTGATACAGATTTTTACTTAGCCATTGCATACAGGCAAAACCCCTCCTGGATTTATTTAGAGTTGTCTCAGTAAAGATGAGAACAACTTACTAAGGACTTTAGGATTTAACCTATCATGTTTTATTTTCTTCTGGATCATTTCCCTTTTGATTCAGCGAGAGCAGAATTGTCTATTGATTAGTAGACATTCACGACGGAGGGTTCAATAGATGTTTTTGCATATGCTGAGTCCTAAGGGTTGAGCTAACAAGAAAGAAACAAGTTAACACTGCCTGTGCTTACATATTTTAAATACTCTTCCAATAAACTTTCTGTGGGGAAATTATTACCTCTTACCTCAACCCACCCCGCAGTAATTCTTCAGAAAGGTTTCCATCAAGGAAAACATACAGGTATATAAAAAGTATGCCAAATTGTTGGCAATCCTATTAATTATTATTTATTTCTTATTATATTATTAATTATTATTATTATTACTTATTTGTATGACAGTAACATCTAGAGGCCTCAACTGAGCTCAGGCTCCAATTGTGCTAGGGATTATACATATATATAGTAAGAGAAAGTTCCTGCCCTGAAGAGTTTATAGTCAAACTAGGCAAGACAGACAAAGCTGATCATAACAGAGTCCTCAGAGAGCCAGGTGGCTTATTGGTTAGCACACCCACCTTGCAGTCTCCAGCCTCCCAGTAGGAAGGGCCTGCAGTCCATTTCCTAATCCTTGTACATGGCTTATCTTCACCTCAGGGTTTTCAACATCCTTATCTTCTCCTTACTAGAAGGGGGTGGAGTGGAAACAAGGTTTATGCCCCCCTCTGCAACTAGCACAGTTGCTAGGGAAGCCCGGGCCCACCCACCCCACCAGGCTCCACCGTAGGGCCCTATGAGAGAATAGTGTCCGGCACTCTGGAGTGCCCCAGATCTGCCTCCCTCAATCACTGCCTACCATCCATCTCCCCAAGCATGTTCAAGTCCAATCTGAGATAGCAAGGGGGAAAAAAAGACAGCTAAACTTTCAGCCCCAGCGGGGCTCTACAGGCACCTTTGTTCAGGAGCCCTCAGAGTACGTCTGTCTTCCTCCTCAGCCTTCCCCTTCTGACCTGAGTTGCCACGTTAAGCTTCCTTTCCAGTTGGAGCAGGATCTACAGGCCTGGGGTGGGGGGCTACCTGGGATCAGTGGTTTCCTTTAACCCCTTCAGACCCACTGTGGGGTTTGTGCCCCCCCCCCCACAGTGGGTAAAATAAGTCTTATTATCACCATTTAATAGATAAGGAACTGAGGCACAGAGATGATGAGTGACTTGTACAAGATTACATAGAAAGTCGGTGGCAAAGCTGGAAAATGAGCCCAGATCTCTTGTTTCCCAGACCAGTGTTTCAACCAGAGATGATCCTTCCTCTTCCACTGTCCCCAGTTTGAAAGCATATTTTAAATGTGTCTCTTGAAATCATAATGATCATGTCCTTTTTTGGAAAACAAACTCCACTTTTGCTGTTTCATGGAATTAAGTTTAGGTAAACACTGTTGTTTTGGTGTTCAATCTGGAACTAAATATCAAGTAAAGCTCAGTGAATAATTTACAATACATAATACAGGTGTATAATGAATTTAAACTTCTTTCCTGTTCACCAATTGTCTGCAAGCTGCTTATGATTTTCCCATTTAATCTGTTGTTGAATACTTCCAGTGAATACTTCTCAGTCTGGAGATTGACTATGAGCAGTTTGCAAATGGATGAAATTTGAGATTTACTGGTTAATTTTGATTGGATGAGTCATATTATTTGTGTTCCATAACTGATGAGCCAGGTTACTGGGGTGAATACTTTCATTTCTATCTAAAACTACCTTGTTTTTGGTTGAACAACAACATTATAGTATGTGAGAAACAAAGCTACAACTGGTCAGGGGAAGTTGTTGTGAAGAGAGGAGCAGTCTCCGAGGAGTCTTGGGTCATTTCCAGAGAAGGCCTTGGAAATTAACATCATCCCTTTAAATTGGACCCTGTGTCTGTGGGGAGCAGAAAGGGAAACGGAGCCAGGGTAGAGTACTATAAAATAAAGGGAGGGAAAATGTGAGGACAAGTGAATATAGAGGGCAGGTGAAGTACAAGAGACTGGAAAGAGCTGGTGAGTTGGGAAGGAGATGAGTGAGGAAGGGAGAACTACAGGTTAGTGATAGGGGAGAAGATACAAGGTGATACAGGTTTAGGAGAACTGAGATCATGTCTAAGAGCCACCCAAGTAGACCAAGGTTTATATTTGCGGTTCTCAAGACTGTATGCAGTGGATCACAACCATGAGTACAGTCTGTAAAGCATGTTGGGATCCTTCTGCATGGAAGACGCTGTTGGCTAAATGTAAGATCATTATTGCTTCTGATATTTCCTCTTTGCTGTTTATACTACTGCTAGACTTCAAAGTACCCAGCATCCCACTTCTTCATCATCTGATGCCAATGCTTCAGGCCAGAGGCATAATAACAGAGGCAGAGTGGGAAACATATGACAAACAATGCCTTCAGCACAGAGTCTTTCCCCTATTAAAGAATCCTCCCCCACTGGCTAATTCATGAAAAGCTATTAATGTCAGTAATGAGAGAATGGGAAAAACAACAACAACATTCTTTGTGGAGGCTAGTGCTAGTGGTTGGTGGAAAGATAATCATAAACAAATCATTTTCAATTAATGCAGAAGCTCATTCAATTATCCTATCTTCCCACAGCACTGGACTCTTGGAATGTCAGCATATGAACATTGGTCTGATGTACAGACACAAGATGATCACAAAACAGAAAGACAACATACTCTGAGTATCCTTCTATGTAGTGGATAAATGGTTCACTTTAGCACTTTACAATATCTACAGATTAATTAACAGATGGGTAAAAAAACCCACTTTATTAACAGGGATTGGAGTGGAGGAGGTGGTGTGGGGTCCGTGAGGGAGTTTGGGTGCAGGAGGGGATTCTGATCTGGGGCAGGGGGTTGGGGTGGAGGAGGAGGTGCGAGGTGCAGGCTCTGGCTGGGAGGTGCTTACTACAAGAGGCTCCCGACTGGCAGCGCAGCAGGGCTCAGGCAGGCTGCCTGCCTGCCATAGCCCCACGCCGCTCCCGGAAGCAGCTGACTGCTAGCACGTCTCTGCGTGCCCCTTTGGGGGAGGGGAGCAGCAGGTCGCCATACGCTGCCCATACTGGCCCCGTAGCTCCGGGGATGGTGCTGGGGGTGGGGGCAGCGTGCGGAGCCACCTCCCCCACCCCTCGCCAGGAGCCGCAGAGATGTGCCAGCAGCCAGCCTCTTCCGGGAGCGGCATGGGGCTATGGCAGGCAGCCTGCCTGAGCGCCCCTTTTAGCGGCCCAGAGATCACTGCCTGTGATTTATTTTTGTGGCCCCGCCCCTTGAACTGGGGCTCTGGGCTGCAGCCCCTAAAGCCCCTGCCTTAATTCAGCCCTGATAGCATTTGTCTGCCTACTGCTGGTAGAAATTATTGCCAGATTTGCTTTGTTTGCAGATTTTCCTGTTTTCATGTGTCTAACATGAAACTCCAGACTTTGGGTTTAAAAAAAAGGCTACTTATACCGAAGCTACTTACACAGTAAACTTTTGCCTTCCAAAGGTCAAGCT
>NW_020696131.1:0-4093 GCF_002925995.2 Terrapene triunguis | reverse complement strand
CCCCGGCTCAGGCGCCTCCGGGCTCCTCTGCCCGGCCGGGGCCTCGCTCGGGGGAAGGGGCCGCGCCCGGCTCCGCGTGTCCGCCCGGCCAGGGCCCCCCAACCCCGGGGCCCCAGAGCCGCCCCCCGGCCCCAGCGCTCCGGCTGCTGCAGCCCCCGGCCCCGGGGTCACTAGCGCGGGAGGGACCCGGGTCCCGGCCCGCCTCGGCCCCCAGCCGGGACCAGCCAGTGCCCGGCCGGGGAGTCCCCGCCCCGCGTCCTACCTGCGCCGGCCCCGCTGCAGCCATCGCCGGGCTCGGCCCCGGCCGCTTCCTCCAGCCGGGCAGCGACTTCCCGCCCCGCGGCTGGTGCCTCCCCGGGGCCGCCTCTCGCCCGCTCCCCGCCCCGGGGCTGCAGCCGGGACCCGCCTGCGCACGGGCCGGGCTGGGACGCAGGGGGCCGGGCTGGCCCGGGAAGGCTCCTCCCTTGGCCCAGCCCCGGCTCCAAGGGCCCCGCGCCTGCGCCGCCAGCTCCAGCAGCCGGGGGAGGCCCCAGCGCCGGGACCTTCCGGCCCAGCCCCTCGGACGCCTGGGTCCCGAGTCCGGCCGCCGGGGGCGCTCGCGGCACCTGGAGCCCCTTACAGGGCTGCCCGGTCCCGCCCCTGGGCTGTGAGTGGGGCCCCGCTGTGCGGTGGGGGGGCTGGGAGCCCGGACTCCTGGGTTCTCTCCCGGCTCTGGGAGGGGAACGGGGACTAGTGGGTACAAGAGGGCCCCGGCCAGGCTGTGGAGTGGGTGTGTGTCACAGTAAGACAAGGGTCTGGGTGTGTGATGTTGGTGTGTGTGTGTTACAAGGGATCACACCCCAGGCTGTGTATGGTGTGCAGGTATGAGTATTGCAGGAAGGCTGTGTGATGTGTTTTACAGATCACACCCTGGCTGTGTAGTGTGCGTGTGTTACAGGAGTTAACCCCTGGCTGTAATGTGCATGTGTTTCAGGAGCGGTGTGTATGTGTGGGTTACAGGAGCTCAGTCACACCTGGCTGTAGTGTGTGCTACATGTGTGTTTCATGAGGGTTGTGCAGTGTGTGTGTTACGTGTATGTTACAGGATCTCTCACCCATCTGTGTAACATGTGTGTTTCAGAAGCTCACACCCATGTCCCTGCCCAGCGCCATGGGGAGAGCAGCTGCCCCACACAGATGCCGTGTTCTGGCCTCAGTGCTGGTGCTGAAGGAGCTAGTACCCAGGCTGGCTGCCTGCCTCCGCCCACTGCCCTGCACACCACATGTACTGCCCCTGCCGGCCACAATAAATGGTCCAAAGTCAAACTCATCAAGGGCCCGCGGGACGTCGACCGCAGCTGGCTCTTCCAGAAGCTCGCCATGCCCTGCGCTTGCCGTGAAAGGCATGGGGGGGGAGGAAGGGACGCATCCTGTGTGTGACCCAGCTCCAGTCGAGGTTGTGGCTACAGAGCCCTGCCAGCCCAGCCTTGACCAGTAGCACTGACCCTGGTGCCCCTAAGCCCAGCACCCCCTAACCTCTGTTAGCCCAAGGCCAGCACCGTCCCTGGCTGCTGGAGCAGAGGATGCCGGTCTGTGGGGTGGTGTCTCTCCCATTCTCATCCTTCCTCCACTGGACCTTTCCTCTGCCCCACAGCACCTCCCCTAAGGTGCCTGGGTCTCTGTCCCCCTCTAGCAACTGCTTCACATAAGAGGGGGGAAGCCCAGTCCCTAGGGTTCAGGTGGCCTAAGGTAAGAGCTAATGCTGGCTGAAAAGGGGAAGGGCGTTGGGACAGGTGGTGTGGGGCAGGGAGGGTCACCAGGGGCCTCAGGACTCCTGGGTCCCATCCCCAGCTTTGCAAGGGGATAGTCAGAGTCAGGACACCTGGGTTCTATCCCTGGCTCTTGGAGAGGAGTGGAGGCTGGTGGGTTAAAGGAGTGGGGGCTGGGAGCCTGGACTGCCTTGGAATGGGATCCCAGCCATGTCTTCCTTGTGACTCTTCCTGCACACCCAACCCTGATTTCAACACCAACCTGGCCAACATCATCCAGCAGTGCCGGAGCAAGAGCACGCCCAAAGCATCCATTGAGGCGGCCATCAAGGGAGGGGTACGGAGCCGGGTCCCAGCAGCCCCAGCTCATGGGGCAGAGGGGCTCATGAGCTGCAGCCTTGCTGCATTCTCTGGGCCATGCTGAGGGGCACTGGGAGCCTTGAATGAGGGAGCAAGGCTGGGGTTGTGGCTACGGTGCTGGGCTGGGCTACAGGATTCCTGGTGTCTAGTCTTAGCTCTGCCACTTGCTGCCTCTGTGACCTTGGGCAAATCACTTGGGTCATAGGGAATTGCCAGACTGGATCAGAGCAGAGGTGTGTCCACTCCAGTGTCCTGTTTCCAGCACCAGAGGCTGCGGAGGCAGGTGTAAGAATCCCTCAGTAGCGGATGTCGGGATAATCATCCTGCGCTAGTGTCACTGTGCTTCAGTGGGTCACACCTGAGAATACCAGATTCAGGACAAACTGCTGAGAAATAGGGCACAGACATGCCAAACCTGGTGGTTATTCCTCCACAAGATATACCAAACCAGTCAACTTTTGTCTCACCACAGTGGCTAACAGTCAGAACTGCAGCCTCCTTAGGTATCCCAGTCCTTGTTTCACCACCCAGACATTAGACTTAATGATGAGTGGTTATTTAAAACCAATTTCATCAAAGAGTTCTTCTGATCCCAAAGGACCAGCCACATACCCAGGTTAATATATAGCTCAGATCTTGCCCAATAATCGCTGTTCCCAATCCTTTGGTATCTAATATCTAAAGGTTTATGTGTAAGCGAAAAGAAAGAGGTGAGGGTTAAAACAGCTAAAGGAATCAAATACATACACACATTGCAAAGTTCTTGTGGCCGGTTTGAAGCAGTGATGGAATAAACTGCTGGCTTGTTAAGTATCTGATGGCATCCAAAAGAATGGAAGGTCCCGAGTCCATTGGTTAGAAAGCTCCTTTTATTATAAGCCCATAGTCCAGAGATCAGTGCAGGAAAGAGGCAAAATGCAGATGTTTCTAGGGCTTTTTATAGCTTCTGCCAGGCCTAAGTGTTTCATGATTTTCTTATTTTAGTATTTTGCTAAATGTGCCAAATAAGTCAATAACCAGGTCTGCATTTTGTCTCGTACATGGGTGTATTGTCCAACTTTACATCGATAGATTTACCTGACCTGACATTAGGCTGTGTGTGTGTTTTGTATAAAATACTGCTGAAAACAAGTATGATGTTCTGTGAGACTTAACTGTCAATAAAACTAACTTGAATGTATGCTTAAAGTAGGTTATCTATAAAATAATATGCAGTTTGGTTTGAGCGTATGCTTAATTGTTTTGAGAAAGAGGAGGGAAGGGTGGATGTTAAAGTGTTATGTGTCTGTATGTGTGTAGAGAGGTCAGAAAACAACATTTATAGCTCTGGTAAAAAGTGCAATTGACTCTAACACAAAATAGTTTAAACTAGCCCGATATTTTGTCTACATGGGGTGTATTGAACAATTGAACACCGTTAGATTTCTTTTAAGCTAGGCTGTGTGCGTATTCTGTATGAAATAATGCTGAAAAACAAGTATGAATGTGTATGTGAGTGGGTGACATCTATAAAACTAGTTTGAATGTATGCTTATGGTGGTTTATAAGTTGGCTCGAATGAATGTTTATTCATTTTGGGAAGTAGGACTGGGAGGGGTTTGGGACTGGGGCTGTGTGTGTATGCTTTTGGGTTTTATTTTTTTTTATTTTTAATTTCTCTATCCCTTCACCCACTTCCACAATATACATAGGAAAGAACGGTTCTACCTCATATAACTGAGCAGCATGAATCCCAAAATGAACATTTACTATGGTTCTCCTCTCCTGTGTCATGTGAGACCGGCTAGACCCCGCTGGAGTGGAGAATTCCTGACTTGCCGTGCCACCAGATGACCCTACCGCGGATTCCACTACGTTCTCCAACTTGACCTCTTTGTCCACAACTTCGTTCTGGGGCTTGAGCCCCCTGTCCACCACCTGCAGCCCCGCCAAAGTATCCACAGGGCTCTTGGCAGTGGAGGTGGGGTCGCCACCAAGGGTGGCAT
>NW_020696130.1:0-3526 GCF_002925995.2 Terrapene triunguis | reverse complement strand
CCACTGAGTGTATGATAAAAGCCAGGTTCCGGTAAAACCTAAACCTAGATTGGTGCCTGTCAGAACGGGACAAGTAAGTGCACAGGAGGGGAAAGTAGCAAACAATACTGTCACTGAATTGGTAAATCAGATGAAGTTAAAAATGGAAAGGTTCACAGAGCACATTAGGAGACAGGAGCTGTGACTCAGTGGCAGGGAAGTAAATAAAAAAGAATTTCAAAGTGAAAAACCAAGATTAAGTGGGTTAACACCTATAATTAATACATTAACACATGGAGCTGCCCCAAAACAGTTAACTGCAGCAAAAAAAGGGCACTCCTGCAATCCATTTGGCATGCACACAAAAGCAACAGACATTGGGGGAACAAATTCAGATTTTACAAGAGCAGGTAACTACCCCCCACTCTCCTCTCAAAGCCAGGATAAAAACCAGGGGTGTGGTTCCCAGGTGTGCAGGTTCCCAACCACTTTGACCTGCGGAACCACACTCCGCACTCATATCTAAAAATAGAACCTTCTTTCTCAAATATTTTTACATAGTGGCTAAGTTTTTTCCTTTATATGCTTTCTTAGTTTGCTGCCTGTACTTTCAAATACCTTGATAGAGTTAATCTCTCTTGGCTCAGGTCTAGCTACCTTCCTAGGTTGCTCTTCACCCCCTCCTTCCCCCGCCTCTCCTCACTTCGGCTCTCTCTGTTTTAAAAGTTAAAAGTTATAGTTTTTACAGAAACCTCCAAAAGAGAAAGCAATTGAAAACATAACAAAAACAACAAACAAAGAGAAAACAAGGTAAAAACTTTTACTTCAAATAAATCCAGTAGATTATTTTAACCCTTCAGGAATGCCACAGCTGGAATTACTCCTAAACTTTCTTGAAAATATGGTTGCCATGCAAACGAAATGCAGACTCTGCTTCTAATCCTAATCACTGACTAAGATTTGAAACATGGGCTTTCCTTATTTCCAGATAGCAGAGTTTTAAAATAAAGTTTGATATAAAGTAATAAAAATGCCTTAAGTTACTAAATTAATAGAAAAAATGTGGCAAATAACTTAATATCATTTTTTATTAAAAGTTTTAAATAGGTAATAACTCACTTATTTATATGTTTAACCCTTTTTTAAAATTTTTGTTTGCCTTATTTTGTATAGTTATAAATAGAATTCTGGCGCACTTTGTTTTTAATTGTAAGTTTGTCCTGTATGTTGGCCTGTGTTGTATGTTGTGAATGTCATGTGACTACTTTTTATTTTGTTGCAACAAAAGTCAAGTTTATACCCTTTTAAAAAAATATAAGTGGTACCATACTATTTTAAGACTATGGTTGGGGTATAACCATCATAGTACCATTTTTTTTTAAGTTCAACAAGGTCTCTGTTATAAATATATGTACATATATTTCTGCCTCAACAAATAATGCAATTGCAAACAAAAATAATGTTCTTTTATTAATTATAGTTTTGTTTTTCATTTTCATTTTTATTTTTTATTCAAAGAAAGAAAAATGTAAGGGGAAACCTCAATGTTAAGGTTAAGGTAATATTAACAAAATGTTAATTTCTTGTTTGGGTTTTTATAAACTTGTTTGTACTTTTAAATGTAGTGATAAAAATGTCATAGCAAAAATGTTTAAACATAACAATTTATGCATAAAGCTAACCAAACAATTTCAACAGGTTTCCACCTTTTCAACATGCTTTCACCTTTGTTTCCCAAACACAACCAGGTGTCAGAAAACTTTAATACCTTCAAATTATTTGCATTGACCTCTATTTAAAATTCATTTTGATTTAATTTTTATTCTCTTTTAAGTTATGTTTAAGGGAAGTAGTGGTTGCTAACATTTGTGCTTGTAAACAGTTAACAAAAGTGAAATTGGTATCACAAGCAAATTAACTCAAAAAAGCTTAGTAAAAATTGTGTTACTAATTCTTTTGCTAAAACAAAGTGTTCAGCAAGGGAAAGCAATACACCTTCTCATGGAAGATTGTGAGCATCTATTTTAGCCGTTAAGCATTACATTTAGCATAAAATATTAGGCCTTGGCTACACTGTCGCTGTACAGCGCTGCAACTTGCTATGCTCAGGGATGTGAAAAAACACCCCCCTGAGTGCAGCGAGTACAGCACTGTAAAGCACCAGTGTAATCAGTGCCTGCAGCGCTGCAAGCTACTCCCCTCGGAGAGGTGGAGTACATACAGCCGTGGCAGCGCTGTGAAGTCCGGAGTGTAGCCAAGGCCTTAGTAATGCACCTCAAGTGAAAATGAATGTCTACACAACAATTGCAAAAGTATAACTTGTGTTATAAAAGTCTTGGTCCCTATTACATTGTAAACCCACTAAATTAATCTGTGTATTAAATTTGGGTTACTAAAAACAAGAGAAATGTAAAACAAACAAACAAACAAAAATCCTTATTATGTTAACTAACTTAAGCTGTTTAAGGTTGCATCCCACAGACCAAAGACAGACACCAGAAGATATCACAAAACAAAGACACCAGAAGATATCAGTATACAGTGAAGGAACCCCCAAGCATCAAGAAAAGAAAAACGAAGTGCTTTATAAATAAGAGACTGGTCAAATACACCTCAATCTACCATATATGGACAATTAAGTTGGCAATCACCCAAAAACCATTGTCAGTTAAGTTAAACTTGGCTACTACGTAAAAGCAACTGTATTAGTGCTGTATTGATGTACATCATTTACACTGTGCATAACATTGCTAAACTGTTTAACCACCACCCAGGTAAAAATTAACAAAGTAATGCCAGCAAACAACATGAAGGCAAGGAAAAAACAAAGTGGTAAACAAACAAACAAGTTACATAATAACTACAATTTGGGTAAATAAATTGCCTGTTAGTACCAGTCATAAGTTGGGTCAGTGACACTGCATCCCAACAGAGGCACATGTTATTCAAAACCATCTTGTTCAGTGTCTGGATACCAATACTAAATCCTGACACAGCAATACTTGCTAAATGAGTTACTGTCCCTTCAGTAGGTTATCTGAAAGATAGCATCCATAAAAAACAACTGGATCTATGTCAACTACTGGTGTATCACAGAGCAATGCAATCCATGGAACAGAGAAGCTAGCAGTTCCTGTTTCCTGCCCAGCAAAGCTTACCAGAGGGTGTCCACCAGCAGTAAGGGTAACCTATAACATAAATGGGCAGTACTGTGTAGTAACTAAGACATTTATATATAAAGGCCTCATTTGTAGTGCCACTACTTCAAATTTCTGTTTTACTACTCATATACATCATGTTGTGGAATACACTAGAACAACACCTATCCCAGTAGTTCAAAACACTCAGCCTACTACTAATGATGAGACAGGTGATAACTGCAATTGCCCTAACAGGAGAGTGTGTTGCTACCTGTGGCACCAAAGTAAAAGGCCCAGAGTACAACATAAGATTGGAAAAAACATGGTTATGCTTGGATATAAGGTGCTGTCATATGTACACATACATACTATGCATATATACCCATATACGCTACAAATATATATGC
>NW_020696129.1:0-5399 GCF_002925995.2 Terrapene triunguis | reverse complement strand
AAAGTATCTTGCCCCCTTATTGGTTCTTCGGGTCAGGTGTCAGCCAGGTTACCCGAGCCTCTTAACCCTTTACAGGTAAAAGGATTTGGAGTCTCTGTACACAGAGAGCTGTTACCCTTCCCTTTATAGTTATGACACGCCCCCCAAATCACAGATAGTGCTGGACGTTCGGTTCCACACTGGCTGTGATTTCTTCCTGGAGTTCTAGGAGAAAACAGAGTTAATAAGACACATGTACCTTTAGACATACTACTGATTATATAAAAACTAACAATATGTTTCATTTCAAGAACAATTGTTAACCAGTTAACTCTGGGAAACTTTCCCGGGAGAGTGCATCAGCCACTTTGTTAGAAGCTCCCGAAATGTGTTGTATTTCAAAATCAAAATCTTGGAGAGCTAAACTCCATCGAAGAAGTTTTTTGTTATTTCCCTTGGCGGTATGAAGCCACTGTAGTGCAGCATGGTCTGTTTGTAATTGGAAACGCCGTCCCCAAACATATGGGCGTAGCTTTTCCAGCGCGTACACAATGGCGTAGCATTCCTTTTCGCTGATTGACCAGTGGCTTTCCCTCTCAGACAGTTTCTTGCTGAGAAACACGACAGGATGGAATTCTTGATCCGGTCCTTCCTGCATTAAAACTGCTCCCACGCCTCTCTCGGAAGCATCTGTGGTTACTAGGAACGGTTTGTCAAAGTCTGGGGCCCTTAGCACAGGGTCAGACATGAGTGTTGCCTTAAGCTGGTTAAAGGCCTTTTGACACTTATCAGTCCACTGAACTGCATTTGGCTGTTTCTTTCTGGTTAAGTCTGTCAGCGGGGCGGCGATCTGGCTGTAGTGTGGTACAAATCGCCTATAATATCCGGCCAAGCCTAAGAAGGATTGGACCTGTTTCTTGGACTTTGGAACCGGCCACTTTTGGATAGCATCCACTTTGGCCTGTAGGGGATTTATAGTTCCTTGACCCACCTGGTGCCCCAGGTATGTCACTCTGTTTTGGCCTATTTGACACTTTTTAGCCTTAACAGTTAGTCCTGCCTGTCGGATGCGCTCGAAGACTTTTTCCAGGTGCTCCAGGTGTTCTGTCCATGAATCAGAAAAAATGGCCACATCATCGAGGTAGGCAACTGCAGATTCTCCCAATCCCGCTAGGAGACCATCTACAAGTCTTTGGAAGGTGGCGGGTGCATTTCGCAACCCGAAAGGGAGTACATTGAATTCGTACACCCCTGCCTGGGTGACGAAGGCTGACCTTTCCTTAGCGGGTTCATCTAGTGGTACTTGCCAGTACCCTTTGGTTAAGTCTAAAGTAGAGATGAATTGGGCATGTCCCAATTTCTCCAATAGCTCATCTGTGCGTGGCATTGGATAGTTGTCAGGACGAGTTACAGCATTTAGCTTACGGTAGTCCACGCAAAAGCGTATTTCCCCATCTGGTTTGGGAACTAGAACCACTGGAGATGCCCATGCACTGGTAGAGGGGCGGATTATACCCATCTGTAGCATGTCCTGGATCTCCCTTTGTATAGCCGCTTGGGCATGAGGTGACTCCCGGTAGAGTGGGGTTCTAATTGGGTGAGCATTACCTGTGTCAATGGAGTGGTATGCCCGTTCGGTCCGTCCTGGAGTGGCTGAGAAAATTGGTGCAAAGCTTGTGCACAGCTCCTTGATCTGCTGTCGCTGCAGACGTCCCAGGGTCGTAGAGAGGTTCACCTCTTCCACGCCACCATTCCTTTTTCCTTCGTAGTAGACACCTGCCGGCCACTCCGCGTCATCTGTTTCCTGGGCTGTAAACTGGCAAACGTTTAATTCTCTGGAATAAAAGGGCTTAAGAGAATTAACATGGTATACCTTAGGCTTTATGTTGGAGGTGGGGGAGGCTATGAGATAGTTAACAGCTCCTAGACGCTCCTGGACCGTGAATGGTCCTTCCCACGACGCTTCCATTTTATGGGCCTGGAGCGCCTTTAAGACCATGACTTGGTCTCCTACTTTGAAGGACCGTTCTCTGGAATGTTTATCATACCAGGCCTTTTGCTCTTCCTGAGCATCCTTTAGGTTTTCTTTAGCAAGGGCTAAAGAGTGTCGGAGGGTGTTTTGTAGGTTGCTTACAAAGTCTAGAATGTTAGTTCCTGGAGAAGGCGTAAACCCCTCCCATTGCTGCTTCACCAACTGTAATGGCCCCTTAACCTCGCGGCCATACACAAGTTCAAATGGTGAAAACCCTAAACTGGGATGTGGTACAGCCCTGTAGGCAAAAAGCAACTGCTGCAACACTAGGTCCCAATCATTGGAGTGTTCATTTACGAATTTACGTATCATGGCCCCCAAAGTTCCATTAAACCTCTCCACCAGACCATTGGTTTGATGGTGATGAGGGGTGGCAACCAAGTGATTCACCCCATGAGCTTCCCACAGGGTTTTCATGTTCCCTGCCAGGAAATTAGTTCCCGAATCTGTAAGGATGTCGGAGGGCCAACCTACCCTGGCAAAAATGTCTGCTAATGCCTGGCACACACTTTTAGCCTTGGTGTTGCTTAAGGGTACAGCTTCCGGCCATCGGGTAGCAAAATCCATGAAAGTCAGTACGTACTGCTTTCCTCTGGGTGTCTTCTTTGGGAAAGGACCCAGAATATCCACAGCTACTCGCTGAAATGGGACCTCAATTATGGGTAGTGGCTGGAGAGGGGCTTTAACCTGGTCTTGGGGCTTTCCCACTCGTTGGCACACCTCACAAGACCGGACATAATTAGCAACGTCCTTGCCCATTCCCTCCCAGTGGAAGGACTTCCCCAACCGGTCTTTGGTTCTGTTCACCCCAGAATGGCCACTGGGATGATCATGGGCTAAGCTCAAGAGCTTTACCCGATACTTAGTGGGAACTACCAACTGTTTTTGAGGATGCCAGTCTTCCTGGTGCCCACCAGAAAGAGTCTCCTTGTATAACAGTCCTTGTTCTACAACAAACCGGGATCGGTTAGAAGAGCTGAGAGGCGGTGGGGTGCTCCGCGCCGCCGCCCAAGCTTTCTGGAGGCTGTCATCTGCTTCCTGCTCGGCCTGGAACTGTTCCCTTGATGCTGGAGACATCAGTTCCTCCTTGGACTGTGGACTGGGGCTTGGTCCCTCTGGAAGCGATGCAGGTGCTGGGACTGTTTCCATTGACTGTGAACCGCTGTCCGCCGGTGCACTAGGTGGTATTTCAGGCTCTGGCTGAGCCTCTTGGGTAGGGTTATCTGCTGCTTCCGCCAGTTCAGGCTCGCTGGTGCCCTCTGGCATTGGAGTTGTAGACAGTTTTGCAAGCGCTGGACTCAGTGCTGGCAATGGTTCTGGTGCTGGTTGCGTTGCCAGTTCCGGTTCTGGGACTGGCTTTGGCTGGGTCTCTGGGATTGGATCCACTACGGCTGTTGCAGTCGTTGGCAGGGAATCCGGTTCCACCACCTGTGTTTGGGTCTCCGGTAACACAGACGGGGCTCTGGTGGACGGCTCAGGAACAGGGATGGGGGTGAAAGCTTGCTTAGCCTGGCTGCGGGTGACTATTCCCACCCTCTTGGCTAGCTTCACATGGTTGGCCAAGTCTTCCCCCAGCAGCATGGGGATGGGATAATTGTCATAGACTGCAAAAGTCCACATTCCTGCCCAGCCCTTGTACTGGACATGCAACTGGGCTGTAGGCAAGGTTACAGACTGTGACACGAAGGGTTGAATTGTCACTGTAGCCTCCGGGTTGATGAGTTTGGGGTCCACTAGGGATTGGTGGATAGTTGACACTTGTGCCCCAGTGTCCCTCCAAGCGATAACCTTCTTTCCGCCCACTCTCAAGGTTTCCCTTCGCTCCGAGGGTATGAGGGAGGCATCTGGGTCTGGGGATCTTTGGTGTGATTGGGGTGTAATGAACTGTAATCGGTTAGGGTTCTTGGGGCAGTGAGCCTTTATATGCCCCAGTTCATTACATTTAAAACATCGTCCTGCTAAGGTATCACCGGGGCGATGTTGGTTGATGGAGACTGGTGTGGTGGGGTGAGAAGGCGTCTGGGGTTTCCCTTGGGATGTGGGTGGGGCCTTGGGTTGTCCCCGGTGGTAAGGTTTTGTTTCGGCGTGCCCCTTCTGATATTCGCTCCAACTGCTACTAGCTTTTTTCTTTTCTGTCACCTCCACCCATTTGGCTCCAATCTCCCCCGCCTCGGTTACAGTTTTGGGCTTCCCATCTAGGATGTACCTTTCTATTTCCTCAGGAACACCCTCTAAAAACTGCTCCATTTGCAATAGGAAGGGCAACTCTTCTGTAGATTTAACATTTGCTCCTGATATCCAGGCATCCCAATTTTTTTCAATGTGGTAGGCATGCCGGGTAAATGACACATCTGGTTTCCACCTTAGGGCTCTGAACCGCCGACGGGCATGCTCGGGTGTTAGCCCCATTCTGAGTCTGGCCTTGTTTTTAAAAAGTTCATAACTGTTCATGTGTTCCTTAGGCATTTCAGCCGCCACCTCTGCTAAGGGTCCACTGAGCTGCGGCCTCAGCTCTACCATGTACTGGGTTAGAGGGATGCTGTATCCAAGGCAGGCCCTTTCAAAATTTTCTAAGAAGGCCTCAGTATCATCGCCTGCCTTGTAGGTGGGGAATTTCCTGGGATGGGAAGTGGTACCTGGAGAGGAGTTGTTAGGATGGTCTGCTGCATCCTGCCTAGTCCTTGTTGCTTCCAGTTCCATCTCTTTTTCTTTCAGCTCCATCTCTCTTTTATGGGCCTCCTGTTTGGCTTTTTCTTCTCTTTCATGGGCCTCCTGTTTGGCTTTTTCCAGCTCCATTTCTCTCTTGTGGGCCTCCTCTTTGGCTTTCTCTTCTCTTTCATGGGCCTCCTGTTTGGCTTTTTCTTCTCTTTCATGCTACTCTGCCTCGAGTTTTTTAATTTCAAGCAGTCTCTGATGTTTTCTCTCATTTTCTTCTGCTTCTAGTCTGGCCAGTTCTATTTTGTTAGTTACTTCTTTGGCAGTCATTTTCCTGTTTTCTTGTGCTGGGTCACACCCTCTGCAGTTGACTGAGACTGGGATGTACTTAGCTCTGGCTGCTGCTGAGTTAACAGAGACTTTCTAACAAGCTACTCCCGAGGATGTAAAAAGAAAAAAAACAATTCAGCCTGTAAATTACCTTTACCAGTCAGTCCAAGTTTGCTCCCTTTGAACCCTTCTCTTAACAAAGCCCCTTGTTAAAAAAAAACTTAACACCTCTGCCTTCAGGCAAGGAGAGATAAGATATGCATCTACCTTCAGCTCTGCTCTCCAAGCAGCTAGAAGGAAAAAAAAAATCTCTTACTGGCTTTTGGGTTTAAACGATCTCCACCGCTATGCCACCATGTCAAGGCTGGATCCCCACTTTGAACTTTAGGGTTCAAATGTAGGG
>NW_020696128.1:0-1083 GCF_002925995.2 Terrapene triunguis | reverse complement strand
GTGGTTTTTCTCCCAAACGATATATCAAACCAGCCACAACAATAAACTTCTATCTCACTGTTAGAGCAAAGGCCAACTATTTGCCTATTATCTCAGCTGTTACATTAGGAGCAACGGCTGCTTCTGCAAACCCTCGCTGCAGCCTTCTGTGCAGCAAGATTATGTGATAACACAAGGCGGCCAAACCACCAGCCTAGGTGAGACAAATAGGCACTGCTAACATATGCCTCAGAGTGGAGTGCGGAGGGGGGAGGGGGGTGCTGTGGAAAGAGGTGATAAGTTCAAGCAAATGTTAAACCGCATCCTGTTATGTATCCATTCCTTTGCCTCTCTCAGTCTGCGTACAAGGCCTTTTGAAATGTTCCTTCCGCATACACGTATAAGGTACGCATGTTAAGTTGTTTGTGGCTAGGTATAAAAAGGTTCGCTCTGCGTTTGTAAGGGGCTCTCTCTTACTGGCATGAGCCAAGGAGAGATCCCACTCAGCTGACTGGTCAATAAAAACTTAGAACCGTCTTCTAAACTTCCGTGCCTCCTTGGGGTAATTGGGCAGCTCCAGGGGGAAACGAGCCCATTTGACTAACATCACCACACTGGCTTAAAAGAAGTCATAAAAGCAGCTTCCTGAGGCATTCCAGTCTTTGTATCACCCCCCAAAACACTGGATTGGTTCTTTAAAACCTGTCTCCTCAAATAACAGGTTCTTCTGATCCCAAAGGACCTGCCACACACTCAGATCTTACCCCAAAATCACACTGTTGCCAATCCTTTAGTATATACAATCTAAAGGTTTATTTATAGAAAGAAAGAAAGAGGCCCAGGGCAGGCTGGGGGATTAGCGGGAGCCCTGGTGCTTGCAGCAGAGGTCGGGCCCACTCCCGCACTCACTGATGTTGGGTGTGATTTGTTATACTGTTCTAGCTTATTCAGATATGGGTATGTTACACTCAATATGTAATTTGTAAGGACAGAGCAGCAATTCAAAATGGAGTCTGAACCACCATTTTGTAAACTCCATCTTGTGACCCCCTTTGTGCCCTGTCTTCCTGGCCTAGAGCATCCTTCATCAAACTGGTTTTTCCC
>NW_020696127.1:7857-9775 GCF_002925995.2 Terrapene triunguis | reverse complement strand
TTGAAAAAATCTCCAAGGCCATGATGGACAGAGGCCACAACAGGGACTCAACACAGTGCTGCGTGAAACTTAAGGAGCTGAGACAAGCATACCAGAAAGCCAAAGAATCAAATGGATGCTCAGGGAGGGAGGGGCGACTGACGACTGTAGCTATCCCACAGTAGTTCCCACACTCTCCGAAAACCATTTGAATTCTGGGTTGAGCGCCCAATGCCTGAAGGGTCAAAAACATTGTCGCGGGTGGTGCAGGGTATATGTCATCAGGCCCCTCCCCCCCCGTGAAAGCAAAGGGGAAAAAATCGTTTCTCGCCTTTTTTCACTATCACCATATGTCTACTGGATGCTGCTGGCAGATGCGGTGCTGCAGCGCTACACAGCAGCATCCCCTTGCCTTGCCTTGCGGACGGCAGACGGTGCAGTATGACTGGTAACTGTCATCGTCGTCCCATGGGTGCTCCTGGCTGGCCTCGGTGAGGTCGGTCAGGGGGCCTGGGCAGACATGGGTGCTCCTGGCTGGCCTTGGTGAGGTCGGTCGGGGGCGCCTGGACAAAAAAGGGAATGACTCCAGGTCATTCTCTTCTTTAAGTTTTGTGTAATGGAGATTCAGTACTGCCTGGAATATCATGCCAGCAGGAGGCTTCTGCCTCAGGCTGCTTTCCCAGTCGGCAGCACCACACGGTCGCACCTACCCCAGCCTACCCCTTGCTCCCAGGGCTCACAATCAGATACTTAGACCTCTACATTTTGCTGCAAATAAAAAAAATAAAGCTGCCGTTTAGAACTGTCCCCCAATATACATATCCTGGGACATTTTGTATTTTACCAGCGTCAACAAGAGGCCCACACACAAATGGAGATTCAGTCCTGCCTGTGCTTCTATCCTAGTGCTTATCACAGATTCCCATTTTCAGCTATAGGCTGAGCAAGTGCAGAATGGTTTTCACTCAACTTCGCTGTAAGCCAACCACCCCTCACCCCTTTGATCTCTGCTTGCAGAGGCAATAAAGTCAGTGTTGTTTCAAATTCATGCACTCTTTATTACTTCATCACACAAATGGGGGGATAACTGCCAAGGTAGCCCGGGAGGGGTGGGGGAGGAGGGAAGCAATGGGTGGGGTTGTTGTAGGGGCACACCCTAGAATGGCATGCAGCTCATTTCTGTGGGATGTCTGGGGCTCTGACACGGAGCGGCCGTTTGCCTCTCTGGTTCTTTAGTAGGCTTGCCTGATATTCTAGGCAGGACTGACTCTCCATTAGACAAAACTTAAAGAAGAGAATGACCTGGGGAGTCATTCCCATTTTTGTCCAGGCGTCCCCGACCGACCTCACCGAGGCCGGCCAGGAGCACCCATGACAGCAACAGACGGTACAGTATGACTGGTAACCCTCTTTGCCAACTTGCAAAGCAGCAGATGGTACAGTATGGCTGGTAACCGTCTTTGCTAACTTGCAAAGGCAAGGGGATGCTGCTGTGTAGCACTGCAGTACCGCGTCGGTCAACAGCATCCAGTAGACATACGGTGACAGTGAAAAAAGGCTGAACGGGCTCCATGGTTGCCGTGCTATGGCGTCTGCCTGGGCAATCCAGGGAAAAGGGCGCGAAATGACTGACTGCCGTTGCTTTCACGGAGGGAGGATTGACTGACAACATTTACCCATAACCACCCGCGACAAATTTTTGGCCCCATCACGCACTGGGATCTCAACCCAGAATTCCAATGGGCAGGGGAGACTGCAGGAACTATGGGATAGCTACCCACAGTGCAACGCTCTGGAAGTCGACACTCGCCTCGGTACATGGACGCACACCACTGAATTAATGTGCTTAGTGTGGCCACATGCACTCAACTTTATACAATCGGTTGCCAAAAATCGAATTCTGTAAATTCGGAGTAATCCCGTAGTGTAGACATACCCT
>NW_020696127.1:0-7757 GCF_002925995.2 Terrapene triunguis | reverse complement strand
ATCGAATTCTGTAAATTCGGAGTAATCCCGTAGTGTAGACATACCTTAAGATACTAAAAAACAAGCCAAATGGAATTTTTCAGAAACATCTATTACTTTACTTTGGTAGAACTAGGTCACATCCTAAATCTACAGGCCCATTTATTCCTTCAGATTTTTGGTTGTGTCACACCTTCATATGCAAAGGTATCTCAAAATCCATTTTACAATACAAGACAGAATTACTATTAAAGAAGTGACATGAAAGTTTACTGCAGAGTGAGCAAATAAATTTGGTACAAATATTTTACTCCATATCAGAAAAGTTACTTACTCTGAAGGAGGAGAATTTTGCAAAGCTATGGGCATGTCTACATTTGCAGATATAGAGCGCTTTGAGTTAAACCAGCCTTCGTAGAGCGCAGTAGGGAAAGCACTGTAGTCTGTCCACACTGACAGCTGACAGCGCACTGGTGTGGCCACATTAGCAGCTCTTGCGACGGCCACAGAGAGCAGTGCATTGTGGTAGCTATCCCAGCATGCAAGTGGCTGCAACGTGCTTTTCAACTGGGGGGGTGGGGTGGAGCGTGACAGGTAGTGTGTTATGTGTATGTAGGGGAAGAGAGAGATTGGGTTTTTGGGGGACTGAGAGCATGTCAGCATGCTGTCTTGTAAGTCCAGACAGCAGCAGACCTCCCTCTCCCCTCCCCCCCCCCCCCCCCCCCCACACACACACACACACACACACACACACACACACACACAAAGTATTCCACAGTAATGGTTGCTTTGTCTCAGAGCAGATAAGCATGCCAGCTGTCAAATGGAACTTTCAAAGAGCATATCCAAAACAATGACAAGAGTGGCCACTTAACTTAAGGGGATTATGGGACGTTTCCGGAGGCTGATCAGAGCGCAGTAATGCAACACCTCGTTCACGCTGACGCTGGGCCACTCCAGCGGGGGCAGATCAAACGTTATTCTACTCACCGAGGTGGAGTATCAGGAGCGCTCTAGCCGTGGAGTCAGAGCGCTCTACATGCCTTGCCAGTGTGGACGGGTAGTGAGCTAGTGTGCCCGGGGCTCCTTTAATGCGCTGTAACTCGCAAGTGTAGCCAAGCCCTATATGATGTCAGGGTGGATGTTTTTGATAAAATGCTTTAATTAAGATACATTATAGCTCAAAGATATCTCATCATGGAATAGGGATGATAAATTCTAATTCTATAGCATGAGACAATATATTCATGTAATGTTAAGAAAAGTTTTGTAAATGAGTTCTAGTAGTTCATGGATTAGGGACTCAATCTTATGGGGTTTCACAGGCTTCTATATAGCTTTAGGTTAATCTTTCTATCTACCCAATGGGACTCAGTGCTCAGTCTAGAAGATACCATCAGAGATGCTTAGTTTTGCAGTTCTCAAACTGTGGACGTGTGTCTCCAGAGATAACATGCTTGTCAACAGCAAAAGTGTTTTTAAATAAATAAATAAAATAAATATAGAAAGGTGAGAAATAACAGACCTCAACCCTATTGTCCCTCTGCAAATTTGTGTACACAGAGTCAATCCCTTACCTCTCTCTAAAAGTGCAAAGTTTCAAAAAGTTCAATGAATAGAAGATTGTTGGGGACTGAATAGATCTCAACAAGGAGAAGTCTGGAGATAAACGTGAGAAGGGAGGGACAGACAGTAGAAACAAAAATGAAACTGTTTGAGCAGCATATTCCAGAAGTCTTGAGGTCTTTCTGAGTGTAGCCTTCATTGATATGAGATCTACCATACCATTCTCTCACTAGAAGGGAAAACCTATAATGGCAGCAGCTGTAAAAGAGACCCAGTTTGGGAATATTTTAATGAAGTTCCTCTACCTGTGGGTAAGACAGGCATGCGTGCATAATGCAAAGGGTGCAGAAAAGAAATGCAAGGCCTGGTGGCCCAAATAAAACAACATCATGAGAAGTGTTCCTTCTCAGGAGGAAGCTGCATTGAAGATTATGAAAGGAACATCTCTGAACATGCAGGATCTTCAGGTTGGTAAACTTCTTATTTCATACTTCTTTAAGGACTGTCTTCCTTAGATGCAGTTGTGATAAAAAATAAATAACTGAAATAGGCAGATCTTCCTTTTGCTGGATAAAGTGTATGAAAGAGAAATTGAGCAGTGTGCTAAAGGTCTACAGGGTAAAATTGTTAACCTGAGTCTTGATGCGTGGAGCAATGTCCACAATGATCCTGTTGTATGTGCTTGTGTGACAACAGAAGGTTTCAGAGTGGTAGCCGTGTTAGAATGTCTTCCTTACAGAAACAATGGATACATCAGGAAATGCACACACAGCAGAATACTTACAAGAAGTAGCAGTAAAAGCTATAACAAACTGAAAAAAAATTCAAATGTCTAGTAGGCAGCTTGGTCACAGACAATGCTACAAATGTATCCAAGATGAGAAGAAATTATTTAGGAGTGAAGAGATTCCCAAGCTAATAACATACGGTTGCACCTCCTAGCCAAAGACTTCAGTGTTCCAGAAATAAAGGCTAATGTTGTTGAAATTGCAAAATACATCCGTAACAACCACTTTGCAGCAGCAGCTGCTCTGAAAAAAGTGGGAGGAACCAAGCTAACTCTCCCACAAGACGTGCCATGGAACTCAGTAGCGGACTGTTTTGAGCACTATATCAAGAACTGGCCTAATCTGATGACCGTTTGTGAACAAAATCGTGAAAAAATAGATGCCACTGTCACAGCCAAAGTTCTCAACATTGGGCTTAAGAGATATGTTGAACACATGCTGAGTACCCTGAAGCCTATTTCTGTAGCTTGTTTTTCTTTTCCAGATTATGAACAAACAGGAAAATGAAGGTGAAGATGACTGAGTTACATGCAGAAGCCAATATTTTAAGTTTCTCATGTTGACCTGGCTGACAGAGTCAATTTAATTTTTGTTTTTTGTTTTTTAAATATTTCATTTAATTATTTTAGTTAAAAACAATTTTAACAAAAACAAACCTGATTTCAAAAAACTTGAATGTTTAACTAAATTCAAAAATTCATATTCTTGCTTTGTTAAAATATTATGTTTGCTGTTGAAGAAAAAAATCCAAAATACATAACATTATTGTTTTAATTAAATAAAACAATTTAAATGTCTGTCTGGTGATGTTCTCCTCCTAATAGAGCCTGGCAAGAGAATCCTCCAAATATTAATGATTAACCCATTGAATTGTAGTTAGTTCACCTCCCAATGACTTCATAAATATCTGCTTCAATTAGCTTTGGTAAATGAAATAACCAAACAATCATTAGTTTTCTGATATAGCTGTAAAACTAATCTGAAAAGTTTTCAAAATAAATCACTTTAAAAATGTATAGTGTGTACCTTCTAAATTTGAAACCTACATCTATCTCTGAATTGTGAAGAATATGTATTAAGGTTATAACAACCAACAAGAATGCACTTTTATGTAGAAAACCATGATTAAATCGAGTCTTCCTGATTTAAATTAAATCCACCCTGTATGATGCTATACCTGAAAGCATGACACAGCAGAGAAGTCTTGCCTATTATAACCTAAAGCGGTATCTTCTGACCCCAGCCTAGCTTGCAGTAATCAAGTCTGTCATATTTCTGCATAACTGGAGTGCTTCAGTATATAGCAGACTTTTATTCTATCAAAAACCTCCCATGACATACAAGACTCTCCCAACACACACACAGACACTCCCCAAGTCTTATTTTCCTTGTTTGTTGCCTTTGCTGGTAGTAGAATTGACATCACAAAAAATTGAAATCTGAGCAACTGAAAGACTATATATTAAAATATCTTTATTAACTCATATTTTGTCTAGCAAGAACATCCAGAATGATTATAGTAAAGATTAAATAAATAAATAAAATAAATAAATAAATAAATAAAAAGTTAGAAACCCCCATGCCTCCGGTCATAAGCCAATCTGTAACGAATAAGGGGTAGGAAAAAACTGATAGGCAAATTATTCTATAACTGCCCACTGCAGGATTTCTTGCAGCTTCTTCTGAAGCATCTGATGCTGGCCACTGCTGGACACAGATACTGGCCACTAGATGGACCAACAGTCATTTCCTGGAAGACAATTCCCATCTAACTCAAACTCGTGACAAAAAACTTCGTGGTATTTTTAAGGTGAAAACAGTTATTTTTCCCAAGAAAATATTTCAGAACTTCTTTGTTCAAAGAAGGGCACAAACAGATTTTCTCTCTTATGCAGGTCATCTTTAAATATCCAGTTTCTATACGGCATGCTTAATCGTTAATCTTTAGTTCAATTTAAAGACACTATTACCCCTTTTGGCCCAAGCAATTAACCATAAATTTGGGGTCTAGCAAGTTGATCCAATTAGGAGGAGCAGCTGGTGATAGTCAGGTATTTCTTTTACACAGTTTTATTTGTTTACAAAGAACGTACCAAGTCCTGTCTCTCTGAATGCAGAAGGAATCAAATAGCAGAAAACAACTTTTGAGCATAGCACCAAGAACACACTTTTCAGCCTGCACCCCAACCTAAAATAACCTCTCCCCAGATTTCTTCCAGGGTTAGCCACCATGCTTTCAGTTGCTCCCTCAGGCGGTCTCACCCAGTTTATCTGTTCCTTCTCTCTCTCTCCACACACACACACACACACACACCCTCCCTCTCTCTCCCCCCCCCCCCCCCCCCCCCCCCACCCCACCCCCCCCCTTTCTCCCCCCCCCCCAAACAAAAAAAAACCAACCACAACACTATAGTCAGTAAGAGCTCCTGGAGAGATTCAGGGCACGTCTTCACGGGCAATGTTAAAGCACTGCTGCGGCAGCACTTTAACATGGCCTGTGTAGTTACGGCATAGCGCTGGGAGAGAGCTCTCCCAGGCTATGTCTACACTAAAAACTTCAAAGCACTGCCACAGGAGTGCAAGTGTGGCAGCGCTTTTAAGTGCGAGTGTGGTCATGCGCAAGCGCTGGGAGAGAGCTCTCCCAGCATTCCTGGTAATCCACCTCCACTCGGTGCTCGGAGCCTGTCCACACTAGTGCTCTAAAGGTATGTCTACACTTGCAGAGTTTTTGCACTGCAAGTTTCACCGGTGATAGGGAACCAGTGAAAGAAAAGCGCTGGTTTGTGTACTCACTTAATTCCTCAGGCATCAGAGAGTGTTTACACTAGCAGCACTTCCATCACCGATGAGAGCAGTGCTGTAGAGCAACTATCCCACAGTGCAGCTCTCTCAATAGGTCTTGTGGGATGGGGGGTTGAGCGGAAGGCATTCTGGGTCCCTGCTCAGTGCCCTGTGATGCACTGCTTCATGTCCCAGAGCCATTACTTCCTTGTTTCTTTCATGGCATTTTTTTTTTTTTTTAAACCTGCTGTCTGGCTGCTTTCCCTGCCACATCTACAAGCAAAGGGAAAGGGAATTTCAAACTTCCCGGGGCTTACGGGGGGAGAGGCGGACGTCCCTTTACCTGGCAGAGCAGCGGAGATGCTGGCCAGAGTGGTCACTTTTGGAACTGTGGGATATCCTCCGGAGGTCAAAAGGTGTTTACACAGGTAGAACGTGTCTTCACTTTCACAAGACCGCAAAAAGTCATTAACAAGCGTAGACACTCCCGTGGTTTTAGCGCAAAAAAGGGACTTTTTGCACTTTAAATGGCAAGTGTAGACATAGCCTAAAGTGCTCAAACTTGCAGCGCTCAGGGGGGTGATTTTTACCCCCCTGAGCCAGCAAGTTAGAGTACTATAAAATGTAAGTCTAGACAAGCCTCCAGCGCTCTAAAAAAAAACCCACCTCCACGAGGGGAATAGCTACCAGAGCTGGGAGTGCGGCTACCACCGCTGGTGCACTGTCTACACTGGCATTTTACAGCGCTGAAAGTTACAGCGCTTAGGGGGGTGTTTTTTCACACACTTGAGCAAGAAAGTTGCAGCGCTGTAAAGTGCCAATGTAGACACACCCTTGTTAGGATATAGATATTCAGACCTATCTGTAAAGGCCTATACTTTAAGAATTTAAGTATATGTTTATCATGTAGCTAGTTATAGAGGTATAAAATAAACAGTCAGACAGTGATTTTGATTCTACAGGGCCTTTTCTCACTGTGACAGTCTGAGGCCCTGTTCTTAGCAGCAGAGGCAGCCATAAGCTGGGAAGCGTATGGTCACATCCTTACATTCCAAACTAGTAGGGTGACCAGATGTCCCGATTTTATCGGGACTGTCCCGATATTTACTTGTTTGTCCCGCGTCCCGACCGATGTTCAGTCAGGACGCGAATTGTCCCAATATTTTGCCCTCCGGCGCACAGGCGGAGCGGGCTCCTGCCCCCCCCGCCCCGACTCCGCCCCGGCCCCGCCCTCCCTCCCCCATTGGATCCCTCCCCACATTCCCGCCCTTGCCCCACCCCCTCACTGTTCCATTGGATCCCTCCCCAAATCCCCACCTCTTCCCCAAGCACGCCACATTCCTCCTCCTCACCCCTCCCTCCCAGGCTTGCGCTAATCAGCTGTATGGCGGCGCAAGCGCTGGAGGGAGGAGGGAGAAGCAGGACGCGGCACCCAACTCAGGGGAGGTGGAGGCGGAGCAAAGGCGAGCTGGTGCGGGGGGGCGGGGCATGGAGCTGCCGGTGGGTGCTCAGCCCCCACCAATTTTTCCTATGCTCCGGCGGCTTTCCCTCCCCCCCCGCTTTTTGCTTTTGTTTTTTCCTCCGCCGCGGGCTCTTGGGTTTGTTTGTTTTTTGCTCCGCCAGCACCCCGGCCCCCCACCCCCCATCTGGTCACTCTACAAACTAGTCACATTGAAATAAGGTGCTACTGGACTGTTAGGAATACAATCTTGTCCTGATAATGCCTATCACCTCCAGAGAAAGGGAAGAGCCTAGAAGATTTAAAGAAAACTTAGTTTGATAGCATCCTGTCTGGCAAGAACTCACTTATCAATAGCTGGGGTGTAAAATCCTAATTTCTGTGTTGTTCTATCACTGTAGTCTCCACTTCCCTATTGTTTGGTTCTGTGATTGTTTCTGTCTGCTGTATAATTAATTTTGTTGAGTGTAAACCAATTAAGGTAGTGGGATATAACTGGTTACATAATCATGTTACAATATGTTAGGATTGATTAGTTAAATTTCAGTAAAATGATTCATTAAGGTATAGCTAAGCAGAACTGAAGTTTTACTATATAGTCTGCAGTCAATCAGGAAGTAAGGGGGGGAATGGGAACAGGGAATAGGGGTGGGGGAATTGGAATTATGTTTCGCTAAGGGGGGAATGGGAACAGGGACACAGGCAAGGGTCTGTAGCGTCAGAGCTGGGAAGGGGGACACTAAGGAAGGAAATTGGAATCATTGCTTGCTGGAAGTTCACCCCAATAAACATTGAATTGTTTGCACCTTTGGACTTCGGGTATTGTTGCTCTCTGTTCATGCGAGAAGGACCAGGGAAGTGAACGGGTGAAGGAATAAGCCCCCTAACAACCCTCCGATACTCATTTTGTCTTAGGTTGGAGCAGATCCCTACAGTTACCTTAACTGAAGGGTGAGTTCACACCTACCAGTCTCAATGAGGTTTTAACTCCACCCACAACAAGGTTGCACCCAGCTCACAAAACTCCCATTGAAACTGTATAAAACATTTGCAGCAAGCCCCACGCCAGGCCAGGCTGAAAGCTAACAGTAGCAGTAAGACCCTATTGGAGAAAAAAAAAAAAATCTGATGTACTGCAATGTATTTGCTCATAACATGATAACTGGCAGCCAAATACAGCTGTC
>NW_020696126.1:0-5178 GCF_002925995.2 Terrapene triunguis | reverse complement strand
AGCTGACAAGATGTGCTTGTTAATGTCCTGTGAAAACTCTGGGACATGGGTACAACACTCTTCTCCAATAAGGGCACATACCCCGCCTCGTGAGGCTAACACATAATCTAGGGCCTGTCGATTCTGCAAAGCCAGCAGTCGAAGCTGGTACAGCTCAGAACTTATGCTTTTCATTATGGCTAGGGTATCATTGGCAAACTGGGTGAGAAATTTAGACAGTCTTCTGTAAAGTTGGGTTAGTCGTCCCACCCCATAGGAAGGGAGGGCTATCATCCCAAACCTGTTTCCTTCACTGATGGGTTCTAAGGTAGCTCTCAAGGACCGATAGTACCTGGGACAACCTGAGGGAGCCTTAGGTAGAATGTGGAGGGGAGGAGCAAGATAGCCTTTGTAACAGCTACCATGCCAACCATTAGGAAGCCATTTGTAGGCACTAGTACCACAAACCCAAAAGGCTTCACCATAACTAGCCCTTCCATTGTTACCTTGTGAGTCCTGTAGGGTGGCTTGTGGGGAAAGGGTTACCACAAACCCAAATACCCAGAAGATAAGAAGAATGATTGACACTAAACAAGTCAAAAAATAACAAGACCAAATACATAGGCCAGGTCTGCCTTCTGTAAGAAAATAAAACCAATGCTCAGGGTTCTCGCGGGGAGTATGCTGTGACTGTTCAGAAAGATCACAACGCATTCCCAATAACCCTTACTGTCTTCTAAATAACAGCTTAAGTCCCAAATCGTCGTTAGCAGTCTTCTCTGCAGGCTGGACAGTCCACTGTTCAGGAGTGGGCACTGCTTTCAGTCGAGAGTGATGAATCCAGTTCTTGTGTCCTTCGACCTTTGCCGCTGTATGGGTGACAAGCAGGACGATGTGGGGTCCCTTCCACTTCTCTTGGAGAGGCTCGTCCTTCCAGGTCCGCACGAGAACGGAGTCACCAGGCTGCAGGGAGTGGACCCGGGGTATCCAGCAGAAGAGGCTGTGAATCTTTGATGTACCTGTGAAGAAAAGAAAGAACAGCAGACAGAGAGCACATGTACTGAGACAAGAAACCATACCCCATTTCCCACTCCCCTGCCAGAACTGGGGTACCATTCATAGGCCATGCTCTTCCAAACATAATCTCGAAGGGACTAAGCCCTATCCTACCCTTAGGGAGAGCACGAATGCGAAGTAACACAAGGGGCAAGGCATCAGGCCACTTAAGAGAGACCTCCTGACAGACCTTTGAGAGGTGTCACTTAGGTGTCTGATTTGTGCGTTCCACTACTCCACTGGCTTATGGTCGCCAGGGTGTGTGGAGTTTCCAGGGGACTTGCAGAGCACTTGATATCTTTTGAACAATTTGAGATGTGAAGTGTGTTCCATTATCAGATTCCATCCACTGAGGAAGGCCGAAGCGAGGAATGATTTCCTTGACAAACTTAAGAGCCGCTGTCTTGGCAGTGTTGTTACGACATGGGAAGGCTTCAGGCCATCCGCTGAATCGATCCACTAAGACAAGAAGGTACCTGTACCCTTGGGTCCTGGGAAACTCAGTAAAGTCTATTTGCCACACCAATCCTGGGCCTGGGGTAGGTTCCAAGGTGGCTGGTGGCACTGCTACTCCTGGTCGAGGGTTATTCTTTTGGCAGATTAAACATTCAGCTTGTACCTGTGATGCTAGGGGTTTAAGTCTAGAGGTTAGAAAATATTTATTCATGAGCTGGGTAAGAGCCTCTCTGCCTGCGTGTGTGGTTTGATGCAGTTTCTGCAACACTGGTCGAATCAAGCCCTTGGGCAGGAGGATTTTTCCCTCTGTGGAATAAAGCCATCCCTCTTTTTCCTGGAGACCGAGACTGTCAGCCAGGTTTCTGTCCTCTTGGGAGTACTGAGGGGCTGCAAGCTCACCCACTGATGGGATGAGGGCATGCATTTGGGCATTCTCCTCAGTTGGTGATTTCAGGGTAGCAGCACGCTTAGCTTCCCTGTCTGCTCTGGCATTGCCCTTGGTTACATCTTGATCTTCCCTTTGATGGGCTTTGCAATGCACCACTGCTACTGCTGAGGGGAGTTGTACCGCTTCTAAAAGCCGGAGAATTTGAGACCCATGCTTAACCGGAGAGCCTTGGGCTGTTAGCATTCCCCTTTGCTTCCACAAACCAGCGTGAGCATGCAATATCCCAAAAGCATACTTTGAATCAGTAAAGATATTAACCCGTTTGTCTTTTGCCAGCTCAAGGGCACGGGTCAGGGCCACTAGTTCAGCAAGCTGGGCAGATGTCCCCGCTGGTAAACTCTCAGCTTCCACGGTATCATGAAGAGACACAATAGCATAACCAGCCCTCCTTTGCCCATCTACCACAGTACTACTTCCATCTGTATACCATTCCAAGTCAGCATTTGGGAGTGGCTGATCTTTCAAATCTGGGCGGCTAGAATATTGAACATCTATGATTTCTAAACAGTGTTCCTGCTTTTCTGTCTCTGGTAGCAGGGTAGCTGGATTAAGGGAGGGACAGATCTGTAGGGTGACTTCAGGATTCTCTAACAGCTTCGCCTGGTACCGAGCAACCCGAGCCTGTGTGAGCCAAAGACCACCCTTCAAGGCTTGGACCATATGGGGAACATATACTTCCACAGTTCCTCCCAGTGTCAGCTTTTCCGCTTCCCCAAGCACTAGAGCAGTACTGCGACCGCCCTCAAACAGGCTGGCCATCCCTTTGAAACTTGATCCAGTTGCTTAGAGGAGTATGCCAAGGGACATTTCCAGGCACCTAGTAACTGAAATGCCCTGTCCACTTCTGGGGACCAGTGAAAGGGATCATGTTCCGCTCCCTTAACACATTCATACAGAGGTTTAGCCCACAGTCCAAACTCTGGAATCCATATTCTGCAAAAACCTGCCATGCCCAGGAATGCCCTAAGCCGTTTACGGTTGCTGGGGATGGGAACTTGGCAGATAGCCTCCTTTCTTTCGTTTGAGAGCTGTCTCTCCCCCTGCCTGATGTGAAATCCCAGATATTGAACCTCTGAAAGAGCAATTTGGGCTTTGTTTTGAGATACCCTGTATCCTCGCAGTCCAATAAAGTTTAGGAGACTCACAGTAGCTCTGAGACAAGGGATTAGACCCACAGCAGCAATTAACAAGTCATCTACATATTGCAGCAGGAGGGCTCTGTCTGAATTATCCCACTCCTCCAAGTCTCTGGCCAAAGCCTGTCCGAACAGAGTGGGGGAATTTTTAAATCCTTGAGCCAATACTGTTCAACAAAGCTGCTTTTTAACCCTTCGTTTGTCTTCATTATGCCTTGCAGTATTTTGCAGATCTCACAGTTGCTTGGGCACATTCAGGCCCCCCTTTCTCTTGGTTGTCAGCCAAGTCTTAGCTGAGAACACTGTCCTTGGATGAGCCTGCTAGCTGTATTTTCCTCTCAGTTAACTCATTCTGTGCTTTTTCCTCTTCTCCCTTTCTCAGCTTCTTCTAACTTCCAAAGGAACCTTCCACTCTTCACTCACACACCTTTTCTCCAACCATTAACACATACACATTGCCATCATACACCTTTCCAGTAACATAACTTCTGTACAGAGCTTTGAAGCAACAAACCAGGACGAGCACACTCACTTCTGAGGATTCCACTCTGTACAACCTCTGGTGTCCAATAGCTTTCCCTTTTAAACCTTAAATGCCTTCCCCGTCTTCCTTCTTAGCCTTAGCTATAACCTGAATCCGCTCCACTTCAGACAACAGGGTTCTCATAAGTATATTGCAGTCATCCCAGTCAGGCTTATGGCTAGCTAGACAACCTTCAAAGATAGAAATGAACTTGCTTGGATTCGTCGAGAATTCTCCTGCCTCTATCTTGAAACAGCCAGACGTACAGGGTTAAAAGCAACTGACACAAGATCCTGTGTTCCTGAACGGGCTACCACACTCTCAGTAATCAACGGATACAATCCCACCAAGGGGGGGGGGTACTCTCTGAAGCCTGTGGAGGAGCCGAAGAGGACACCGATTCTGGCATTACAACAGTGGGAGGGTTCTGGGGTTTAGCAGCCGTTACTACCAAGCCTGTCGGAGTCAAATGGCACTTGAGCAAAATATCAGTCCTATTTCTTAACACCATAAACGTATACGCACAGAGATGTTCATTCCATTTACCTGTTCTCTGACAGAACAAAAGCAATTGAAGGATCGTGTTGTAATTAAGTGATCCTTCCGGTGGCCACCTTTCTTGGCACTCCAGCTGATACTGAGGCCAATCAACTGTACAGAACCTTTTCAATTTACTTTTAATCAATTGATCAGATCCAAACACTTTCCAGTTCACCAGAATGCATTCTAAGGGTGTACACTGTACCCTGCCGGCTGTACTCTGTCCCTGCCCCATATTCTAGGGAGACTCTGGGCGTCCCCAGGTCAAAACAGGCAGACACTGGGCGTCCCCAGGTCAAGACAGATAAAGTCCCCACTGGACTGTTCCTACCTTATCCAAGGGTCCGGTTCTGCACCGTCGCCCTATCCACGGGACCGGTTCCCCACCGTCCCCCGCAGCTGCTTCTCCACTGTCTGTGTGCGTTGCACTGTTGTGCCCTCCGAGGTCGAGCAAACCACGTCTCTGCCGAGGCCCCCGATGAAGTCACCGGTGAGCGCTCTGGGTGTCGGTCGTCGTCGTAATCCGTCGGCCACCAGGAGGGATCCGGGCAAGGCTAAATTTCAGCCTCGAGCCCACCCAGGGACGCCAAAACTGTTGGCCGCTCAAGGGGCTCGAGGGGACAACAATGGTCCGTGGCCCGGTGTGCTTAGCACCAATGAAGACACCGAGGGGAGAAAGCAAGCCAAGTTTATTTCAGAGCTCTGAAATGGCACTAGGAGACCAGCATGTCTCAAATCCAGTGCAACAAATACAAATAACGTTTACCTTTTATACTCCAAACAGTTTCTGTGTAAGCCTTTGTTCTGTTACTCCCTCTTACACCTCCCACCCCTCCCTTCTCTAGCAGTTACAATTAGAAAAATTCCCATTCGTCTGCTTATCTTTTGGCCTTGCAAGGCCTGTTTACAGCAGCTGCCTGCTAGAAACGCTGACCCTTACATTTCTGCTTCAGCATGTAAGCAGTTAGCACAGAAGTAGGTGAGAGTTCACAAGATGGAGTTTGGGGGTTCAGATAGGCCCAGAGCAAAAGAGTTTCATC
>NW_020696125.1:0-1379 GCF_002925995.2 Terrapene triunguis | reverse complement strand
GATTAGAGCAGCTTTAAAGTCTCTTTATGTGGCACTGGCAGCCCAGAGGACTGGTAGAGTGGATCAGGCTCTGGCCCTACTGTTCAGTGGTTGTATGGAGACAAATGCACTCCAAAATAGAACATAGGCTCTTCCCCCTGTTTCATAAAACACAATCCTGAGTGGCTGTATTATGGCTTATGCTGATGGAACTACCATTCACAGGTGACCATCTAAACACTGCCCAGACTTCTCTGGGCTCCTTGCCTCCATCAGGAGTCATTGAGTATTTGTAGATATGACCTCACCAGCTGCCTTTTAGAGTCTAAGCAGGATTTTGTTGGGAAATGATATAAAAGAACCTATAGAGTCCCTCAGAAGGCCCAACACAGCCAGGGGCTGGGTGCTTCCTGCTGCTCCCCAAGTGCCCTCAACTTCCCCCTGATGAGCTACTGCTGATGGCAATTGAGGGTGCTCAGCACCCAGTAGTGTCCAACCCAGATAAATGGATCAGGAAATGTGCTAGATCCCTGTGTGAATGTATAGGCCCCGATCCTGCAAACACTTAGCTTTAGCACATGGGTCTCTGTCTGCAGGATAGGGGCCAAAGAGAGGGGAAGATACTGAATGCTGATGAGAAAACTGGAGGCACTGGCAGGTTGACAACTGGATTCTTCATTCTTGTTGTTCTGTGCTGAGCTCCAGCACTGAAACAGGTTTAGCATAATCATTCCTGGTGGAGTTTGAGGCGATTCATTCCATGTCCCAGGGCACTGTAAGGGCATTCCACAATTTAAAGAGCTGGGAATGTGAGGCAGTTTGGTTAGGCTTTATCAAACTCTGTGTGAGAGGAGAGCTTGCTTCATTCCAGTGGGCATAAAGGGACTTGGAGTTCCACTGAATGTTGTAACTGCTGCCTGCAAACTTCTGGCCTTAGTTCTGCCTGGCATGGCCTCTATTTCCCGCGTTCTCTCTCTGCAAGTGCTTCCTATTACAGTTAAAGGTCTGGAGAGGGAAGTATTGGAAGGGAGGTGAGGAGAAATTTCCATTGCTCACACACACTCCCCCTCTCTCCCACTCCACCCACAAGTGCACTTGATAATAATTTAACAGGGAGATCTGATGGAGTGGGGAGAGAGGGAGGGGAGAAGGAGGAGAGAGGGAGGAATCTTTTTCCCAACCCCCTTTCTCCCAGAGTTGTAGGCACCTTGACTTGCCTGTTCTTGCATATAATGAGTTGCCTGTTGGCCACCCAGTGACTCAGTGGGACAGTACTGCGCTGCCTGTGGAGACTTGAGGTGGATTCAGGTGAGCTGGGTAATTGTTCTGTCCATGTGTCTGTCTGAGTCTGTACGTCATGCTGCCTGTGCTGGGGCCATAGGGAACTCCACAGCCCCTTA
>NW_020696124.1:372-1016 GCF_002925995.2 Terrapene triunguis | reverse complement strand
CCATTCGCAGAGAGATGAAAAACGGGAAAAGGCCTTAAAGACTACGACGGTCGACGGGCCGGGGGGCGAGTTCCAAGGGCGAAAGGTCTCTGTGTGGGATCTGCTCTTCTCCAAATACGTCCTTGAAGAGAAAAGACAAGAGCTTCTGAAGAAGTTCAAAGCAGGGACGCTAACCATTCAAGAAATGATAACCGTCCTCACCACCATCATCACCGAGACAGAGAAAAAGAGCGGCAAACAGCCCAGCGGGGTGGAAGGCCCCTGCCGAGAGGAGAGAACATCCGGGAGAGCTGCCAGCGCCCCTTCTCCACAGGACCAACAAGCGGAAAAGACTCTCCGGCTCGCGACCGTCGACGTATCGGTCGGCGAGTTCCAAGGGCGAAAGCTCTCCGTGTGGGAACTTCTCTTCTCCAAATACCTCTCGGAAGAGAAAAGGCAGGAGCTCCTGGAGAAGTACAGAGCAGGGACCGTGACTCTGGAGGAGCTGGTCAGAATCCTCACCACCATCGTTGAGCAGACAGAAGAGAGAAGCAGCAAAGTGAAGTTCTCAGGCCTCAGGAGGCAGGTGACTGCCTCAGAGCTGTTCAGCTCTGACATTATTGACCAGAACACGCTGACTGAACTCACCCAGGGCACCAAGACGG
>NW_020696124.1:0-362 GCF_002925995.2 Terrapene triunguis | reverse complement strand
TTCGACCCCAACACTCACGAGAACCTCACCTACATGCAGCTCCTCAGCAGATGCATCCCAGACCCAGACACGGGGCTCCTGATGCTTCAGCTGATGCACAAAGGCTCCGTGCTCTTCCAGCTAGATGAAAAAACACGAACCTGCTTACAGTCTGCCCCTGCCACCGTCAGCGTGGGACTCTTCCAGGGGCAGAAGGTGACCGTGTGGGAGCTTCTCTTCTCCAGATACGTGCCTGACCAAAAAAGACAGGAGCTTCTGAAGAAGTACAAAGCGGGGACGCTAAGCATTCAGGAAATGACAACCATCATCACCACCCTCATCACCGAGGCAGAGCAAAAGAGCAGCAGAGAGCCCAGGCACGT
>NW_020696123.1:0-5241 GCF_002925995.2 Terrapene triunguis | reverse complement strand
GGCGGCAGAGTCCATAAAACCCCGCCAGCACAGGGCCCCGCCCGGCAACGGGTTTATGGAGCCCCGCTGAGCCACCCTGCGATCAGGCAGGGACGTTCCCCCACCGGTACCTGGGCCAGGCAAGTTAACCTGCTTCCTTTCTGCTGTGGGTCAGCCCCCAGTCAGCTCCCTGCATCCCTCCGCGTCCACGGAGGGAGGAAAGCGGGACACGGGCCGGGGCTAGCTGGCCCTCGCCCCCCCCCCCCCAGCCTGTCCCTGATCTTTGAGGGTCCCCGAGTCCATATAACCCGCTCCCTGCGCCCCTCGAGCCTGTCCCATCCAGCGCCCAGCCCCTAGGCACAGCTCCCCAAGACCCAGCACCCTGAGGCCACCGCCCCCAGACAGCTCCCCAAGCCACCCCAGGACCTTGGGACCTGAGGGGCAGCCATGCCCCCCACACACACACCCACCTTCAGCCGGTAATTGGCCACGGCCAGGTAGAAGACGTAGTCGCGTTGTTCTTCCTTGCAGCCTTTGGGCACCAGCTCTAGAGGGTAGAGTGGAGACGGGGTGACCGGGGGCTCTGGCTCCAGCTCCCCCTCCCCTCGATTCAGGGCAGAACCAGGCAGACAGACCCAAGGGGGGGGCCTCCAGGGCGGTGCCCTGGCCAGTCTACCCTGCGCTAACCCCGGGACCACCCTGCCCGGCGGCACGGTTCCCAGAGGTGCGGGCATGCCTTTGCCGGGTGTCTGGCTCAGTGGGACTGGCCGGGCAGAGCCGGATGGAGCCGGGGGGGACCTCAGCCGGGAGCGGGGCGCAGGGCGTCACTCACCCTCCAGCAGCACGATGCCCTTTTTGATGTCGTCGGTGTATTTGCTGCGCACCAGGCACCAGGCGTATTCGAACTGCGTCCCCTTGGAGACCGTGCCCCCGCTCAGCTCCGCCTTGTACTTCTTCTCGAACCGCTGCGGGGAAACGGCAGGGTGAGACCGCGGGCAGTGCCAGGAACCCCCGCCCGCCGGGCCCCGGCTTGGGGGGGACACACGGGGCCAGGGACCGCGGGCAGCAACAGGAACCTCCGCCCGCCGGGAGCCGGCTTGGGGGGACACACAGGGCCAGGGAGAGGGTGGGGGTAAGATGGCAGGGCAGGGCCTGTCACCCCTCAGCCTCCATACCCACCCCCAGGCGCACATAGGGGGGAGAGAGAGAGACAGACAGACAGACACACACACACACACACACACACACACTTCCCCCGCTCAGTTTCAGGACTCCTGGGTTCTCTCCCCAGCTCTGGGAAGGGAGTGGGGGCTGGTGGTTAGAGCTGGGGGGTCTGGGAGCTAGGACTCCTGGGTTCTCGCCCCGGCTCTGGGAGGGGAGTGGAGTCTAGCTGGGGAGAGAACCCAGGAGTCCTGGCTCCCCAGGGCCCCTGCTCAAGCCCCTAGTCTGCTCTGCCTTGACCACTGGCGCCTCCTTTAACCGCACCCGGCACAAAGTGCCCCTTGCCCTGGGACTCGGCACTTTCCCAGCAGGGCCGTTCCGGCAGCAAGATGGGGCTGGCTCTGTCCCATGGGGCCAGGCGTCCTTCCCCCCTGCTGGCCCAAGGCCCCCCCAACCCTGAGGTTAACCATTCAGAGCAGCCTGGAGCTCTCCAGTTACCAGAGCCAGGGGACAGGGTCAGTTTGTGGCTGGCCGTGGTATGCCCTAGACTCAGCACCCTGCCAGTGGAATAGAACCCAGGAGTCCTGGCTCCCAGCCCACCCTGCTCTAACCCACCAGCCCCCACTCCCCTCCCAGAACCGGGGAGAGAACCCAGGCATCCTGGCTCCCAGCCCCCCCTGCTCTAACCACTACACCCCACTCCCCTCCCCGAGCCGGGGGCCGAACCCTGGTGGTTCCAGGCTGGGAAAGGAGCACCACAGATCCCAAGTCGGGAGCATTTCTGCCCCAGAGCCTGGGCCTGGGCTGGGCTCCAAGAGGAACAAGCTCCCTCCAATTCCGGGTCTCTGATGTCACATTTCACCCGAGCCAAACCACACATTCAGCTACTGCACCGGGCGCGGCGGAGCCTCGAGCTTCTGGCTTTGGAGCAGCCTGGACAGCTAGGCCACCCCCACCCCCAATCCCAATCCCACCCCCACTCGGCCCAGGGTACCAGCCTCCACCACCCCCTTCGGTTTTCTCCCACACTTCCCTCCCGCTGGCCTTCAAGCGCTCCTGTGTCTCTCGCGGGCCCGGCTGCAGGCTAAATGCCCGGTATTCACACCCTGCGTGCTACCAAGCTGGGAGGGGTTGCAAGTGCTTTGGAGGAGAGGATTAAAATTCAAAATGATCTGGACAAAGTGGAGAAACGGTCTGAAGTCAATAGGATGAAATTCAATAAAGACAAATGCAAAGTACTCCACTGAGGAAGCAACCATCAGTTGCACACATACAACATGGGAAATGACTGCCTAGGAAGGAGCACTGCGGAAAGGGATCTGGGGGTCACAGTGGATCACAAACTCAATATGAGTCAACAGTGTAACACTGTTGCAAAAAAAAGGGAAACATCATTCTGGGCTGTATTAGCAGGAGTGTTGTAAGCAAGACAAGCAGTAATTCTTCCGCTCTACTTCACGCTGATTAGGCCTCAACTGGAGCAGTGTGTCCAGTCTGGGTGCCACATTTCAGGAAATGTGGACAACTTGGAGAAGGTCCAAAGAAGAGCAACAAAACTGATTCAAGGTCTAGAAAAAATGACCTATGAAAGAAAGATTGAAAAGATTGAGGATTGTTTAGTCTGGAGAAGAGAAGCCTGAGAGGGGACAAAACAGTTTTCAAGTACAAGGAGGAGGGAGAAAAATTGTTCTTCTTAACCTCGGAGGATAGGACAAGAAGCAATGGGCTTAAATTGCAGCAAGGGAGGTCTAGGTTGGATATTAGGAAAAACTTCTTAACTGTCAGGGTGGTTAAGCACTGGAATAAATTGCCCAGGGAGGTTGTGGAATCTCCATCATTGGAGATTTTTAAGAGCAGGTTAGACAAACACCTGTCAAGGATGGTCTAGATAGTACTTAGCCCTGCCTTGAGTGCTGGGGACAGGACTAGATGACCTCTCAAGGTCCCTCCCAGTCCTACGATTCTATAATCATCACTCAAAACACGCCTGGTGAAGGAGCCTTTGAAACCCTCCCCACACTAATCATTTGCTGACCATTAACACCCTTGCATGATGGTATTAAGCATTACGAACTGTGCTGGAATGATGCCTAAAATGTTTGCAAACCAGGTGAGTTGTTCAACAGGTCTGTCCTAAACTCAGGAACATGCGTTTGATTTGCTGACCGGCCCGATATTCGGGCCAAAGCCAACCAAGGTCCGTATTTACATACGAACAGAAGCCATTGAGACGGCCTGTCATTGAAAATTAACAGGCGGCACGTCCCGTTCCGAGCAGTTCCTCCTTCGGCATTGTTTGGGGAAGAACAAGGTGCCAGATGTATTGAATAAGGTCGACGGAGCTCAATATGACTTAGAGACTCAAAGAAAATGCCACCGGCTCAACCACGCAAATCTGGGTGGGGATGGATAAGCGAAGCAAAAGGTCAAATTCTGGGAACAAACATTTGATCTTGACATTATACCTTTATTTAATCTCGTCTACCCATCAGGCACGAGAGTATTCAGCGATATCGGAGTCACTGAAAAAGAATGACAGACCCATACGCTCTCCTTTGGCCCACAGCAACGGGCTTTACCATTGAATCACCAGCCTGCTGCTCAATCTTCCCGAGACTGATTTTTTGCTATTTTCCCCAATCGGAAAGAAAAAGCAGGACGACGCAGGAGGCGAGACTGGGAGGACCTGGCAGGCTGGGAGCTCAGCGGCATGAAAAAAAAAGGCTACTACAAAGATGTGGCCAAATTTTAAGAAACTAACCAGGGAATCCCCTGTCATTGGAGGTTTAGACAAACACCTGTCAGGGATGGGCTAAGACAGGGGTCAGAGAAGAGCCGTGAGAATGATCAAAACTGGACAAATTCAGACTGGAAACAGGGTGTGAATTTTTCCCAGTGAGGGGAATTAACCACTGTGGTGGAATTTCCCCATCACCGGCCAGGTTTTCCATCCGGATGGGCTGCTTTTTCCTCGGATCCGCTCTAGTTCGAGCAGGAATTCAGGGCAGCAGTATGGCCGGGGTTAGACGGGTGGTTATCTGGGGGCATTCAGGCCTTGGGATCTATGAATACAGGGAGCTCGGAGATCCTTGAGCTCTGTAGCCCCCTCGATCCATAGCCAGCCCCCGCCATGGCCAACGGGACACTTCACTGCAGCGTTAGCCGATAGTCCTCCGACACCTTCCCACAATTCCCAGGGAAGAAATCAGGGAATGTCTCAGCTCACCTTGGTAAAAAGAACCACGGGATACGCCCCTCGAAGTCCTAGCAACAGACATGGGGTGGCACAGCCCCAGAGCGGGCCCAGTAAGTCGAGTGCGGTCACTCGCCCCGTGGCACCGATCCCCTGGGCTAACGCTTCAGGGACACGGGCCCCAAGACCGGGGCCTCTGCAGAACTCAAGGGCTAGAACCTGCCCGTCTGCAAATCCACTTCCGCGCGGACTAGACAGTCACTTCAGGCCTTGAGACTCCCCTTCCGCCACGGCGGAGAAGGATTGCCAGCACTGTCCTTGCAGCTCCGTATTAATCCAATCTCATGCTTCAGGGGGTCACCCGCAGGGGTCAGGAAGGGCTTCCCTCTCCCATGCACAACCAGCCGGCTGGATTCTGTAGGGGTTGGGGTTGCCTTCCTCTGAATGATCCACGACTGGAGATGGGACACTGCACAAGACGGGACAGCAAAGCCTCTTTCTAGCAGCCTGGTTCTTACTCATAAGTTCGGGGCCAAGCCGATCACCAGATCAGGGCTCATGGGGGAAATTTCCCCCAGATCGGCAGGGACGTTGGGGTTGGTTTTTTTTTGCCTTCCTCTGTGGCAAGGAGGGCGGGCCGCCTGCGGGATCTCCCAGGCATGTCTTGCCTTGCCAATTCCCTGTCCCGGTCTCTCCCGCGCACGGAACCATTGAGTCTCTTGAGGCCTGAAATGTTTGGTCTGGCCTGGGCTACCCAGGAGGTCAGTCTAGATCAGGGATCGGCAACCTTTCAGAAGTGGTGTGCCGAGTCTTCATTTATTCACTCTGATTTAAGGTTTTGCGTGCCAATCATACATTTTAACGTTTTTAGAAGGTCTCTTTCTAGAAGTCTATAATATATAACTAAA
>NW_020696122.1:0-3768 GCF_002925995.2 Terrapene triunguis | reverse complement strand
CTAATAGGCTTCAGCTGTTTTCCACCACTCTGGTGACAGAGTTAACCGGTCAATCGAACAGTGTTTATGGCTACTTTGCGTTTTTGGAGCAGCATAGATAATCTAAAGTGTATCCGTGAGTCCTGCTGATAAATTAGTGTTTCAATTCTAGTTTAAATTGGGGTTTTGTGTAAAGCTGGTCAAAATTCTCCACTGAAACCATTTTTTTTTCAGTTAAAATGGCTTTTCAACTAAATATAAATTTTGTGAAATAATTTTGTGATGAAAATAATCAGAGACCAGTTTTCAATCATTGGTTACTTAACGAGGTAACTCAGTTTCATGTTTGCATGCACAAATCAATATTTTTGAGCATTTATGTGCCCAAATGCAAAGGTAAGCGATGTGGTTATCCTTGGCTGAAAAATGGGATTTCTGAAGGGTGTTTAACAATGCAATAAGAATAAAATAGAATGCGTATCATGGAAGGGCTGATTACAAAGCGTAGTTAAGGTTAAATTTTTCACTTACAGTTAAAGTCTTTGATGATTCACTATGGGGGAAGAATAGAATGAATCGTCTTCAGAGTTTCCACTCTAATTATTTTGAGTACACCTCTACCCCAATATAACGCGACCCGATATAACACAAATTCGGATATAACGCGGTGAAGCAGCGCTCTGGGAGGGCGGGGCTGCGCACTCCAGTGGATCAAAGCAAGTTCGCTATAACGCGGTTTCACCTGTAATGCAGTAAGATTTTTTTGGCTCCCGAGGACAGCGGTATATCGGGGTGGAGGTGTATATACTGTTCATGGCAATATGTAACGCAAGCCAATTTCCTCTAGTTTCTTGAGTTACATATTGCTCATTTTTTATTTTTGGACAAAGTCTACCACTTCAGTCAATGCATCTTGACATTCATCTCGTCACCTGTCAATATCTGTTGATTATTCCTATCCTTGTTTTGTGTCATGGCAGGTGGATTAGCGGTATTCCATATACCCATTATTTAAACTGAGTACATGGAGCCCACACAGAATGTGACTGAATTCATCCTTTTGGGACTTTGCCACAATGAGATGTTACAGCCAGTGTGTTTTGTGTTCTTTGTACTCCTCTATATCGCTACTGTGCTGGGAAATCTTCTCATCATTGTCACTGTTAAGAGCAGCCAGTATCTGAAGTCTCCCATGTATTTCTTCCTCAGCTACCTGTCCTTTGTAGACATGTGCCTTTCCTCTGTCACAGCCCCAAAACTGATTGCAGACTTCTTTGTGGAGAGGAAAACCATCTCCTTTGATGGCTGCATAGCACAGCTGTTTGTGGTCCATTTCTTTGGGTGCACTGAAATCTTCCTCCTCACAGTGATGGCGTACGATCGTTACTTTGCAATCTGCAAACCCCTCCATTACACAACCATCATGACTGGGTATGTTTGTGGCTCCCTTGTGATGGCTTCATGGGTGGGTGGCTTTGTGCATTCCATAGTTCAGACTCTCCTGACCATCCAGTTACCCTTCTGTGGGCCCAACGAGATTGACCACTATTTCTGCGATGTGCACCCTTTGCTGAAACTGGCCTGCGCTGACACTTACCTTGTTGGTGTCATGGTCATTGCCAATACCGGGATGCTTTCTCTGACCTGTTTTGTTGTGCTGGTTGTGTCCTATGTCATCATCTTAGTCTCCTTGAGAACTCGCTCCTCCGAAGGTCGTCGCAAAGCTCTTTCCACCTGTGCCTCCCATATTGCTGTAGTGATTATATTTTTCGGGCCATGTATCTTCATGTATTTAAGACCTTCCACCACCTTCTCGGAGGATAAGATGGTCACCGTGTTCTACACCATTATCACTCCGGTGCTGAATCCCTTGATCTACACCCTGCGCAATAAGGAGGTGAAAAATGCCATGAGAAAATTAGGGAGCAGAAAAGTGACTTTAGGGGTGAAATGAAAAATGTGATGTGTGGAATGATGGTAGTTCTGCCAAGTAACGCTATTCAGCAGGAATTTTAGAGAAAAGAGATTTTAATATCACAGGTGTTCAGTTTTTCTGTGAAAATTCCCAATGATTTTCTCTGAATCCTGCTATGTGTAGCCTATAGGATTAACCTGCTTGCTTATATATATATATTTTTTCTTTTAGTTTAAGTATTTGGTTTATTGTACTAGGTTTATAGATTTATATTAAAGAAAGTTTGGATGTAATGCAAGAGACCTACAGCCCATATCCTGTATGTTAAGCTAAGGCAAAGTTAGCACATCTATTTTAGGACCTTTTACCCAGAAAGCAAAGTTGATCTACATCTTGTTACCTAAATAGCTAAGACCTTTTATCTGGACCAATAGACAATGGAGAATGGCATAGGGGTTTTTTCAATTTGTACCCACAGACTTAACAGGTACACCACAAGGAAAGAACTGAAATGACTAAAGAACAGAAATAATATATGTGTGTAGGTACATGTCATCCATACACACATACATACTAGCCTATGGAGTAAGCATACCCTAACATTTTGTGGGTGAGGAATGAAATTTGGGCATAGGAGGAAGGATAAAAGAGGTGACCCACCTCGCTATAGTATTCTATTTCTAGTCTATCTCTATTCTTATTCCTCTTCTATTCTATTCTATTCTATCTCTCTACTACGACTACTACTATTAGTAGGCTGTACTCGTTCTTCTTAATTTTCTAAATTTCAAGGGAACTAGGCTAAATCTGGTTTCCCTAAACTTTTATTCTTAGTTTGTTTATTAGGTTTTATGTTTAAGTTTAAGTTAGTCAAGTGAACCCTAAGTTAGTTTTGACAGCTCTGAGCATTAGTTTCTTCTAAGCACTGCATCTCTCATTCAAGAATTGAGAAACCTGAACCGCGAGGCTGGTGCAGTGTCTCTCACCACCAGGTTATCAAGGAAGGGTGTGAGTATATTAACCAAAGCTTTGTAGCCTATAATACTATCTTTTGAATAGCAGTACTGCAATTGTAACTTTGTAACTCTGATTATTTTACCATTTACTTACTAGTTCACTGATTTTAATAAAAAGTCTTAACAGTTATATCTGTGAGCTTCCCGTCATACCCCCAAGGGTCCTTTATAAATTCTGTGGAGCCTGATTCGGGACAAGAACTTTTATCTTCTGATCAAACAGATTGGCGAGCCTAAGACCCATACTGATTAATATTAATAATCAATTATTAATAATAATATTAATCAAATTAAAATAGAATTAAATTGATAACTTAAATTAATATTAGTACACCCTAAATCAGGCTACATATTGCCATTCTACTTTGATGTGAATGCTTGCAACATTTAAGGCTCAGTGAAAAGTGGAAACTTTTCCAGTTCTTTGTTCAATTTTATACCTAATTTCAGTTAGATTATTTATGATCATTATTGTAGTCCCAGTAGCACTGGAACAGTATGACCCAGTGATAGCCCTGACTGCGGCTCTGAAGTCACGGGGTACTAGTCTTGCTTCTGATACATTATAAATTTGGGTCAGTCACTTTCTTTCTCTGGACCTCTGCTTCCCTCCCACATTTTGCCATTTTAGACTGTAACCTCTTCAGGGCAGGGACTGTTTTTTACTATGTTTGTACAGCACCAAGCACATGGAGTCCCAGTTTCAGCTGAGGCCACTAGGCAATGCTGCAATACTACTAATAGTAATAATTTTGCATTATGTTGTCATGAATATGTAGGCATGTGCTCACTATGAGGATCTGTTAAATGGAAATGTATATATATATAAAACTGTGTGAATCCTTTTGAGCGTCTCAT
>NW_020696121.1:0-6506 GCF_002925995.2 Terrapene triunguis | reverse complement strand
AACTACAGAAGCAGTTTCTTCTCAGTTGGTGTTCACACCTCAACTGCAAGCAGAGCACCTCATCCTCCCTGATTGAACTAACCTCGTTATCTCCATACTGATTTATACCTGCCTCTGGAAATTTCCATTACTTGCGTCTGATGAAGTGGGCATTCACCCACGAAAGCTTATGCTCCAATACTTCTGTTAGTCTTAAAGGTTCCACAGGACCCTCTGTTGCTTTTTACAGATTCAGACTAACATGGCTACCCCTCTGATATTTTCTGGCTCTGTCACCGCTTTGCTGTGTGACTCGTTGGGTAGAACCAATGGGAATAGGGTCAATTCTCTAACTCCAGGCAGCGGTGAGCTTGGGTGAGAAGGGATGCTCAAGCTGTCAGCGAAGGAGAAAGGGATGTTTCCAGGTGTTGAACGTCAAGAATTCTAAACTTTGCTAAAATGGCTAGTGTAGAGATACAAGAAATAGTTGGGGCCAAAGATTAACCATTGTCTTTTTTAAAGCCCATTTAGGGATGTGAGTCCCAGAGAGCCATAGAGAGGGGGAGCAACTTGCTGAAAGTCCCACACAGGGCCGGCTTTAGCAAGAGCGGGGTCTGATTCTGGCAAGCTCTGCCGCAAGGAATTTGGCCGCGCTCCAGGCGCTGGGGCTGGAGCTGGAGCCGCTGGGGCTGGGGTGCTTGGCTGCCGGCCGGCGCCGCTCGGCCAGGGCCAGAGCCGAGCTGGAGTCACTAGGGCCGGGGCCGGAGCCGCCAGGGCCGGGGGTACTCGGCCAGGGCCGGGGCCAGGCCGGAGCCGCTCGGCTCGGGCCGGCGCACTCGGCCAGAACCAGGGCCGGCGCCCCAGGGCCTAAGCCGAGCCGGACCGGAGCCACTGGGGCCAGAGCCTCTTGGCCGGGGCCGGTCGCCAGAGGGAGCTGCTCGGCCAGGGGGGCCGGACTGGGCCGCACCTCCTCGCGTCCCCCTCCCCAGCTTACCTGCTGCCTGCCTGTTTCAGGCTTCCCGCGAACATTTAATTCGCAGGAAGCAGGGGAGGGGGAGGAGCAGGGGGTGGAGCCTTCAGGGGAGGGGAGGAGGGGGAAGTGAGCTGGGGGCGGGGTGGACAGCTGCTCTGGGGCCTTCTTCGTGCGGGGCCCGATTCAGCCGAATCGGCCTAAAGTCGGCTCTGGTCCCACAGATCAATAGATGGCAATGGAACCAGGAGTGACACTCCCTCTCAAAGGCAGAGGGACCGGACATTAGGGAGTGGTTGCAATTGCCAACTGTGGGAGGGAGTGTGCAGCAGTGGTTAGTGAAGGGGTCCATCCATGGCTCTGAAACTCAGTGTGACCCTGAGCCGGTAGCTGAGGCCCGTTTGCCATCAGTAGGATTGGAGTCCCATTGCTACAGCCCAGGGGGGTTGGGAGGCTCCAGGAAGGTGTGTAAAGTGCTGGATCTGGGCAGAGTTCTGCACCCCACTGCTGCTGGCTGACTTTCTCCGTCCCTTGGCAATAAGCTACTCTTGTTTTCACAGGCAGTCGATCGCCCTAGTGTCATCACCCTGCCTGCTGGCTGGGCAGGGTAACTCCTCAGGTCACCACCCTCTCCAGCCTGCCTTGGGCTTGGAGAGTGAGGAGGAGGGCGAGGGACATCTGCTGACCCTGAATATCCGCCATCCGTCATACCATCACCTAGAGCAAGTGAGTGGCATTAGGGTTCCTCGGTGGCTTCCCCTGTCTGTCTGGGGAGAGGCAGAAAGAGGGGGAGAGAACATCTCCAAAGGGGGATTTCATTTGCAAACAGCCCCCAAGAGCCCCTCACTCTCAGACTGGGCAGGGGCTTCTCCAGAGCTGTCTCCAGTCTGTTTGGAAAGGTTCCAGCAATGGGGCTTCCAGCCCTTCCCTTGTGGGACACTGTTCCCCAGCCTGAGAGTCTCTGAGCTGGGCCAGACCCTGTGAGCTGCTGAGCATGGAAATCAATGGGGAATGAGGAGGGCCCGGGTCTTCCTGTGCCTAGGGTCTTTGTGACTTTGACATGGGGAATGGTTTCCCAGGAGAAGTCCGGACTCCTGGATTCTGTTCCTTCTCTAGCCTGGGCGGGGGAGTGTGGCCTGGGACGACAGGAGGCGGCTGCTTTTCCAGAGTAACCGATGGTCTTTGGGACTGACCCCATTGCTCTAAAAGGATGAGACTTCCTGGATATTGCAGCAGCAGGGATTACGAGGGGGAACGTTGAGAGCAGATCATGCAATGAACTCCTGCCAGTGTGTGTAGCTTGCACTCCCTGCACTCCTGTGGGGAAAGAAGGGGCTGGTCTGGTTGGAGCAGGGATGAGGAGGGACCGAAAAGGCCCATGAGTGAAAGGCTGCCTTGACCCCAGATTCACACCTGCTCCCCGCTCGGTTCCAGGATGGCCAGGCTCCTGAGGATATTCAGGAAGAAGGCTCTGCAGGTGGCCCCAGAGCCTGAGGGAAGCAGCTGCCATCTTCCCAAGGGGCAGAGCAACCTCTCCGTCCCCGCTGGCGGGGAAGCAGCTCCCATCCAGGCCAGAAGGTGGAAGTGCCCAGCCTTCTGGCGAACAAAACCAGCTCCCGGCGCAGGCACCACGCTGGGAGAGGCCCCGACCAGGCCCAGATGGAGCTGGCTCACGATGCGGTTTCGCAGACAGGACCCAGCCCAGGAGGGGCGCCGGGCAGGGAGGCTCTGGGGCTTGTTGTGTGGGCAGCAGCGGCCTCAGGAGCCCAGCCCTCATTCCCAGCAGGAGGCATTGCCCTGTCCGGCCAATGAGGACCTTCCAGCCCCCTCAGGCCAGGAGGTGGAAGATCCCTGTCCCAGCACTAGCAGCTCAGCATGGGACAGCAGCAGTGCCTGGGACTCTGGCAGCAGCGACACTGATGGACGCTGCAGCTTTGTTCCAGGTGAGGAGCCAGGCTGGGCTCAGGGAGGGGCGAGGACAGGGATGTGAACACCCTGGTCCCAGACACTCTTCCAGTGATATGGTGGGGGGAGGGGGGAGTCCCAAGCCCAGGTGTCTGGCCTGAGCCACGTGAACCCCACTGACACCAGCAGCAGTCACACAGCTGCCCCTGCAGGAAGGGGAACTGGGGGTGGGGGCATCAAGAGCTGCTGCCACTTTGGTCCTTGATGCTCCGGGGCTGAGGGAGTGGGCACCTCCCATGGAATCCTGGACAGTGGAGGGGGGAGGGGGATCTGTGCTATGGGCTTCTAAAGCTGTTAGGGGCTGAAGGCATCTCTGAGAGGGAAGTGTGGGGTCCGATCTGCCCTGGGTGCCTGAGGTTGGAAGGGGTGTCTTTAATCCTGCTCTCCCCACCACACCCATCTCTTTCCTGCAAGTGGCAGCAGGCATCACCCTGTTACCTTATCTCTCTGGTGCAGGGACCCCCAGGGATTCAGAGGAGGAGGAATGGGTGGACATGGCCACAGATGAAGCTGCTCTCAAGGTCATCAGAGAGCAGCTCCAGTGCAGAGAAAAGGTACAAAATGTTCCCCAGCTGGGCTGGAACCATGATTGTCCTGTCCCTTCCCAGCATCCCCACCCCCTACTGAGGGTCTTGTCCCTGATGATCCTCCACACCAATGGGGCCCTTTTACATCCATGATGTGGGAGCCCCAGATGGGGGTGTTTGTCCCACAACAGCCGAGGTCTCCTCCCGCCACAGGCACTGTCCCAGTTTCTGATCCTGCTTGTGTAGGAGTCGTGGGGGATTTGGACAATAGGGGGTCCCCACAATCCCCCATTGAGGCCTGAGCCCTGGAGCTGGTGTGGATGGGGCAGGAAGGTCCCTAGCTAACAGGTTCTGTCTCGCTATACCCCACTCCTGGTGGGTACAGGATGAGGGGCAGCAGCTCATGTTCCTGCAGGCCATCTACCCCGCGTGTCTCGCTGCACAGGAGAGAGGGCAGGACACGCTGGAGCCGCACTGCTGCAAGGCGGCTGTGGTGGAGAGGATTGTGGTGAGTGCGACATGTCATACGGCAGCTGGAGGGAGGAGAGAGACATGGGATTGGCAGGGGTCTAGCTGGGCTAATGGGTGGGGGCTGGGTGGTGTTGGAGGGGGCAGCAGAGGGCAGGGATTGCTGGGGCTGAAGGCTGGGGAGAAGAGAAGGGAGAAATTCTGAGATTGGGCAGTGGGGGAATTGTGGGGCTGGGGGACAAGGAATCACATGGTCCCAGCTTGCTAGTCGGGATGGTGCTGAATGGGGGCAGTTTTGACGGAGGAGGAAAGAAGGGGATTGGGACTGAGCTGGGCAGGAATCCTGGAAGGGGGACAAGTTTGGTGGGCTGGAAGAAATCGGAGGAGCAGGAGGTAGTGGGGGATCCTGCTGGCCATGTGGGGCACTGGCTGTGTAATCTCCTGATTGGGAAGTGTCAGTAGTGCCTGAATCTCTCACGCTCCTTTGTCTCCTTCGCGTCTCACAGGAGCTCATTGAGGAGCTTCCTAAAGACTCTCCATCCAGTGCCATCCTCGCCAACTCGTTGATTGCAGTGGGCAATCTCAGGTACCGAGACAGCCCCTCTCCCCCCAACCCCCGCTGGCTCCCCTAACCCCAGTGCTGCTCAGGCCCAAGGCTGGGAGTCACTGTCCCTCCCACTCCCAGGCCACCTCCCTAGAGTGGCTCCTCTGGCAGAGATGGTGGGGTGGGAAGGTTTACTCTCTCCTGGCTCGGCTGTTCTTTTCACTCCAATAACATTACAGGGGCCTTGGGGAGCGGCTCACTCCCAGGCTCAGATACAGGAGGGGCAGCAGGCTCCAGGGAACAGGCGCTATTCCTGTCCTGCCACTGTCTGTCTGTGACACCTTGGCCTTGTCATTCCCTAGCTCAGTGCCTCAATTTCCATTCTCGCCAGCCTGTGCCTATATCCCTGTGGTTTCGTGTCTATGTTGGTGACAGTGCCACCCCCGTACTGCGCAGTCTAATACCAGATCCTCTCTCTTGCCAGCACCATGAAACCTGCCCTTGAGCGAGACCTAGAGACCCACCTCTTGCGAGCTGCCCTTCGCTCCGTCTTCACCCTGGGCACAGAGAAGGACACCATCAACATCCAGGTACATCCTCCTCCTCCATCCTCCTAGTCTTCCAGAGTGGTCCTTGGTCCCTGCTCCCTTGATCTGCTGGAGCTCCAGATTTAGGGGTGAGGTAGGCAGAGATAGAACAAGCTTCAGGGTTGGATCCTTCCCTCCAGAGGATTACCTCTCCCTGGGGGATTTCTTTCTTTCCTTCTTCCATATGCCGTGTTTTGCTCAGCAGCCCAGCTTCCATCCATAGCAACTTGGCTGTTTCATACTCTTCTGCCTACAAGGCTCTCTGCAGAGACCTGCTAAGCTCATGGACCAAAGATCCAGGTGTCATCAATTCTTGCTAATTGCCTGCAGTGGGATGTGAATGAGAGAGGCCAGGATATGTGTTTGGGAGTCTCACCAGTGCTTCCCAGAGACCCCTCTTCCCATCCTGTGGCAGGTGTAGGCCCAGTTTCCCTAACTCTGACCCATGCTTTGCAGGCTCTGCACAAAGTCATGCCAGAGATCCTGGATACCATGCTGGGGAACCTGCTGGCAGAGTCCCCAGATGCAGACAGGCTCCACTACATCTTGGAGGTGAGCCCCATAAGGAGAGGTGGGAACCAATTTTACCTTAACTCTTTGGGGGACTGGTAAGGAGAGACTGGAAGATCCATTTTCTACTCTGTCCTCCTAGCTGGGTCCCTAGTGGGACGTCCTTGGTTGGGGAGGTCAATGCAATGCAGTGTCAGGTCCTGCTTTCTTGAGGGACAGAGGAAGGAGCTGGGACTTCAAGCCAGAGCTCTACCTAGTTCTCTTGAGCACTAACCACAGGACCCCTGGTTGTCTTGGGCAGTGAGAGTCCGGAAACTCCCCCTTCCCCCACCCCCCGCCAACGCACACACTCCATGAGATTCCAGAGATGGTTCGTAGAGAAGAGGCACACACTCCTTCCTAGAGAAACAGGAGGACCCTAGGGAATCAGTCCTTCTCTCTGATATGCTCTGAAATTCCTGGGGGGATTGTGCTCTCAGTGACTCCCTACATCCCACCAAGGATTTTAGTAGCAGGGAACGGCAGGGTTCAGTCTCCTTTCTGGTGAACTGTTCAGGAATCAGGAGTTCTGGGAGGATGGGACCAGCCCCGACACCGAACCTTGTCCCAATCTAGAGAGACCCTGACAAGTTGTGACCTGCAGGATACAAGCTGCGTCCTGGGGGAAGAAATCCCCTTCTAAAGCTCTGTGATCAATGACTCAGCTATTCCCCCCTGCGCATAATGTCTCGGGCCCCTGGGGCTCCGGGGTGGGGCTCATTTGCAAAGCACCACCTGCCCATTGATCCTGACCTGCCTCCTTTCCCCACAGCATGTCAACCTCTGGATCGTGTCCAGGGTGTCCCAGGAGAGAGCCAGGGCCATTAGGAGCAGCACGGCCCTGCTCAGATATGCAGTCACCCTCCCTGGGTTTGACGTAAGTGACCTCTGACCCCAGCTTCCTGACTCCAGGCATA